>NC_134856.1:122397488-122692488 GCF_049852395.1 Peromyscus maniculatus bairdii | reverse complement strand
GAGACAGGGTTTCTCTGTGTAGCTTTGTGCCTTTCCTGGAACTCGCTTTGGAGACCAGGCTGGCCTCGAACTCACAGAGATCCACCTGCCTCTGCCTCCCGAGTGCTGGGATTAAAGGCGTGTGCCACCACCGCCCGGCGTGGTCATGGTGTTTTATCACAGCAATAAAACCCCAACTAAGACACCAGTAGAAAGCTATCGGATTTGAAAGAACCACAACTGATAGACAGGCTCTTATGAAAATATAGCAATAATCAATGAAGAAAATGTGTCAAGTCTGTCTCTGAAATCCCTCAGGAGGCCAGGGAGTGGGTGCTAAGCCTACCTCTGTGTTGTCTCTTGTGGGTGTGTGGGTGCTGTAATAGCCCTCATGTGAATGGGCCGAGGGTGCAGGCTCGTCTCTATGCAGGCCACTCCAGACTATGGCTAAGAAAAGATTCCTGCCTCACGCAGTCCTCTGTGACCATTGCTCTGGGTTTCCCAGGGTCAGCCACGTGGGAAGGGACCTTTACCTCTAAAGCTGCCTAGTTAGTAACCCTTTTTGAAAGGGCTTTTTGTCTCAGCTCCTGTTTGTTATCGAGAAAGGAGAAAGGGTTTTATCAGCAACTGTCCTCCCCCTGCTGGAGTAGCTACAACATGTCCCCCATGGATTTAAATTACCTACTGTAGACAGTGTGGTGTGATTCTCTCTTTTTAATTTTTAAAATTATGTATATATGCGGAGTGTGAGTGTGTGTGTGTGTGTGTATGTGTGTGTGTGTGTGTGTGTGTGTGTAAGTGAAGTGACATGCCAGCAGAGGGAGGCCTGAAGAGGATATGAACTCCCCTGCAGGTGGAGTTCCAGGTGGTTATGCGCCATCTAACTTGGGCACTGTAAACTGAACCAGAGTCCTCTTGGAGGAAGGAGTACGTGCTCTTAACCACTGAGCCCTCTCCTTGACGTCCCTTTTGTTTTAAGCCAGGATTACCACCCTGTGTGTTACCCTCACAGTGGAGGAGAGCCCTCCTGAACAGATGCGGGATTCTCTCCTTCCGTTCTCTTCCCAAAGCTTTCTTTCCTTCCTCATTACTGAAGCTCGTGGGAGTTTTTCCTGCCAGCACCCATCTCATCCCATGATTGCTCTCACCATTACGCCCCATGTAACTGCTGAAGTTTCTAGCTGTGAGTAAGATCTGCCACAGTCCTACTAGGGTCACTTTCTGAGAACACAGTGGCAAGTGTCTGGTGATGGGAAAGCACGATTGAGTCCTCTCAGTGTGGGTTGGGATGTGGGCACCATGATAGTAGAGCGGGCACCAGTGGAGTACCCACTTGGCTTCCTGACCTAACGTTATACAGGGAGGGGCTGGGTAAAAGTAGACACCAGAGAAAATCCTGAAAGAATTACAGATGTATAGAAGAGTGAAGTAGTCTGAGATTTGGGGCTCACATCCTAAGGAAAAACTATCAGACTAGAGCAAGTACCAAGAATCCTGTTTTGTTTTTTCCTCCTAGCTTCGGTGGGCTATGAGCCTCCAGATTTCCCCCCCTTGAACCAGGAGCCCCACCTCCTGCTCACACCTGCTGCTACTCTTAACTGCCTGGAGCACCTGGTCTCAGTGGAGGCCCAGGAGCAGTTGTCAGGCTGGAAACTCCCTGAATGTGAAGCTCACAGGGGATCACCCCAGTTTTCCACACCCTGAAGATGGCCCGGGCTGCATTCTTCTCACAGGCATACTAACTCCTGTTCCAGACGAGACCGTTTCTATTTGCGGCTTTACTGTCCTGCCACCAAATTAAACCTTGATGTCCGCGTGGCTGGCCACCGTGCAGTTCTGTTCTGACACCAGAAATACCTCAACCCGGTGTCCCACTGGGCACATGAACAAGGAGCAGACAGGTGTTTCTTAGGGCTGGTGTAGTTAAATTACAAGCAACAAGACACAAAATGAATGCTGATTAAACATTCATGAAAAGACATACAGCATTTGCTGCCTGCATCAGGCTGTGTTAGGGGCCTTAGTGGTAAGAATATGATAATAACAGAAGCCAAATGATGATGCCAGCAGTCATACTTGAGTAGTGTAATTCCTAATCACTCCCATTTCAGCCTCACAGTACTACGTATGTGGAAAATGTGTTGGGTCCCCATTTTACAATGAGTTAGATTGACCTTCTGATAGTGGTGTGCTGGTACATGTTTAATGACCACCAACAAATTAAGCTCCTAATTCATGATGCTGGCTCCTTTCCATGGTGAAAACACTCTCCCCTCAACACCACCACCCCCGTGATCATTTTTTAAGCTATCAAGATGCTACTAGAGTTGGCAAGAGCTGTGCCCAACCCTTTGGTCCCAGAGAGCCTGTTTCCAGCAGACTTCTGGATCCAGAGGGGGTTGGGTGGGACAGGACAGGTAGATGACAGGTCCAATAATCACACAGATAATTGATTCCCGAGCCCACTTCCTTCCCTTTTGTATTGCGGAGCAAAATAGCAATGCTAGTACCAAACTAATCCCACCTTGCAATGACATAGCGGTCAAGTGCCTCAGAGCAGTGGGAGACCCTTCCTTAGGCCCGGGAAGAAGCGATTCCTCTCATCCCCAACCCCAGGCCTGATTGGCCCATCCCCAAGCTCTGTCCCCAGGTCGCTCTCACAAGTGAAACCAGGTTTGAGTAAACACTTCCCTGGCAGTCGAAAACACCATATTCACCTCTTCTTCCAACCAAAGGGTCATACGTTCCACGAGCTATTTTAAGTAACTCTGCACCTACTCGCCTGAAGTATTTGTCATAACAGGAAGCCAGTTTCATATACAGTAATCCTCAGACACGTTGAGGTGCATGTGGGGAGCGTGAGTGGGCTGAGGGAGACACAGGGATGAGGTTGCCTGCCCAAGCCCTGAGACCTGCGTTTTGGTCCCATTCCAGGATCCCTCAGCCTCCTTCCCAGGCCCAGAGGCTCAGAAACCCAATTTATCCCACAGTCAGGCGGTCTTGTTTTCCTCCCTCACGTCGTTGCTGGTGCCTTTTTTTTTTTTTTTAATAAAGGATTTTGAGTAGGCAGCTAAGCCAGTCAGCTGTTTATTTATAGCTGCAGATTTTCAATGCTGTATAAATTAGAAATCATTGCTGAATGAGGCCCGCGCCCACTCACACACGTAGGGCCCCTAGCTGTGAGTCCTTTCACACAGTTTGACTGTACAGTCTAAAATGGGAGAAAATGACACGCTCCGAGTCAAATGACGGAGTCACAGCTAAACGGCAAGGCAGAAAACCAGCAATTATTTCTCCTCGGCACAATATGGGAGGTACGACAGGTGCAATTATCCAATATTATTTAACAGCACCGGGTTGTGGTGTACGGAGAAAATAAAGGTTTCCGTGTCTTGGAGAGGGAAAGAGAGAGAGAGAAAGAACCTGCCTTGCAGCTCCTGTTTCTGTGGATTAAGCTGTGTTATGTAAATTGAAGCTGGCCGGGATTCTAAAACAGGGAAGGGAGAGCCACCTGGCTTTGGGGCCTCCCTCAGGCCCCCGAGGCCTGCAAGCAGCTGTGTTACTAGGGATTTCTGAGGAAAGACTCCAGACCGGGGGTGAGAAGTGAACACGCACCCCCTGAAGACTGTGGGAAGACTGGGTTTACTCCTGTTCCTTTAGGGAGCCTTGTCCTGCATTTGACTCCCTGTGATGAAGTCCAAGAGAGCCCACAGGGGCTGCTTCGGTTTGGTTTCCACGTGAAAGGTCCCCATAAGCTCATGCATTTGAACACTTGGCCCCAGCTGCCGGTTCTGTTTTGGAAGGCTGTGAAACCTGTACATGGGGGCTTACTGGAGGAAGTGAGTCATTAGGGGCAGACTTTGGGGTTTGATGGCCTGGTCCCACTTCCTTTTGGAAATCAGTTTCTTGACTGCAGATGCACCATCACACTCTCTGGTCACGGCCAACTTCCCCACCATGATGAACCATATACCTTCTTATACTATGAGACAAAATAAACCTTCCTCCCTAAAGTTGAATTTTGGCCTGGTGTTTGGTCACAACCAACTCCTCCTCTCCAGTCTCCAGTTGTCTCTTCCCAGGCCTTCACTTTAGCCAGTCTATCTGGAGCCACCATTGATCTCTCTGAGGGCCACTCCCAAGCTCTCTCCTGAAGTCTCTTTTGATTAACCCTCCAGGGTTTCTGGTCCTCTGAATGCCCACAGTCCCAATCAGTAATGTTCTATAGCTCTCTGCATGTGTCCACTCAGGTTTCCACAACAGGAGAAGGTACTGAGAACAATATACTTCAGGCCCTGACAAGAATTGAGTCTAAATTCTGACTCCATGATCACAGTCTGTATTACAGTCAAGGGAAATAGTTTGCTTTTCTGAGCCTTTATTCCTTGTCTGTGCAGATAAGATTGTAATGCCTTCCAAGATCAGATAAAATAAGATTATAAATACCTTGCATACACCTTTAATTCCAACTCTGGAGCTATAAATAGGTAGATCTCTGTGAGTTCAAGGTTAGCCTGGTCTACATAGGGAGTTCCAGGCCAGCTGTGGCTGGTTAGTGAGACTCTCTTCTCAAAAATTACACACACACACACACACACACACACACACACACACACACACACCTCATACTGTGATTAGTAAGCTTTTAATGGTGGGTTCAAGTGTCTGGTCTCCAAGATTCCATCCTGCCCTACTGATTGCAAATGCCTGAGACAAAGGGTCATGTCTACCTCTGTCCCCAACAAAGCCTAGTTGTGTACCAGTACAAAACATGGAACATAGATTGAGGGCTATATAGTTTCTTCATCTCATTGTCTTCTCTACCCAACTCTTCCCCCAAAGCTGAGACCACTCCCTGACATTACAGACCATTCTCCTATGTAAGATACTCTTCACCAGTGACCTTCCAGGATTCGTTGCAAATCAATGGTCAAATTATAATTTCTTGTGACCTGGTTACAAGTGAGAGAGGGCCATGGACAGCACAAGTCTGGAATCATAGCCCAGGGGACAGGGAAACAGGAAGATCCCAGAGCATGCTGGCCAGCCTAGCTAGACAAATCCATAAGCTCCAGGTTCAGTGAGAGACTGTCTCAAAAGAAGAGTGACTGAGGGAGACCCTTCCCATCAACCTCTGACCTCCACACACATGCACACAGATAATGTAAAAACACACAAGCACTCCACACACATGTACACAGATACATTTATGTGTATAAATGCAAACAAGTTCATTTCATTTTAGGTGGCTGTTTGCTTCTTCCTAAAAGATGTGCTATTGTTAAGACCTTATCTAGTGTGATTCAATTACATCATTTCCGGCATGATCTCATCAACCAGCCTTATGGTCTGATTCTACAGGAGTTGAGGATAAAAGGCCTCTGTTCTAACTGTCAGACCATATGTCTTGCAAATGTTGGAGAGGAAGATAAGGACCTTTACCAAGGATAAAGACTTCCATTCTCTGCGGAGAAACAATTTGAGTTTGTAACTGTGTCCTGTTGATTTAAAACTATGCATGTTTAATTGTTAGATGGTTTACAAGTGAGTTTTAGCATGGGAGAGCCAAGCTTTAGAGAATGAAAATGGCCATTTGTGAGTGGAGGGAAAGAAGAAGGGAAGGAATAAGCTGCAGATTCCAAGGGCAACCCTCACCTAAGTTATAACTTTCCACCATAGAAACTTTCCACCATAGAAATATGGTGGGGAATGTGAACCCCCCCCCTCCCTAAAAGAGCTGAGTGATATTTATAGTACCCAAAATGGAGCTGGCCAGCAACCTTGGCCACTGGGTCAACAGAATGGTGCATGCCCTTAGAAGTGGAGATGGACAAGAAAAAGCTGTCTTAGGCTGTTGGAGTCTCCAGTCTTGATGATCTTGCTTAGACTACAGGAATTTAAACTTGTGTCGTGCCTGGAGAGAGAATCGGTATCGGGCTATCACCACTTGTAGGGAGGAGAGACAGACAAAATAAAGCTGGATTTCACTGGCTCCTGTGGATGCCGAGGCAGCCCTGGACTTTCCTAAGGTCCTTCTTCCCAAATATCCACCCTATTGACCAGTCAGAGATGCTCACATGCTTGAAGGGTGGACACTGTGTGCTTCTTGTGGGGAAGGGCAGCAAGATATCATCTTTATCATTGCACCCCCTTCAAAGCATGGAGTCTCATGTATGGCACACATTAAATACATGTTTCATACCCAGTCAGATTTAAGCAGCATGCTTAATGACTTGTGGAGGATTTAAAATTCACTTTCCAAGTCCATCTGGCTCACATGCTCCAGCGGTCTTCTTTCCACCAGTATCCTTCAATCTCTCCTGACAGATACTCTCAAAAATGATTTTTTCATCAGGTCTCAGAAGAAACACACATGCAACAAAAGTGTATATACCTGTGAATAACTGAAATAAATCTTTCACAAAATCATATTCACTTTAAAATATAGGTGAGATCCCTGTATTTTCCATCAGTCTTTTATCTTCTGTTATTTAAACTCTAATTGTTACTAACTCTCCAAATCAGTGTTACAGAAATAATATATTTTGTAATAAAATAATAATAGTAATGATAGGGTTCAACTTAGTTTGGTGTGTTGAGCCACATGGCACTCTACTTCTCTCTCATCTACTCATCCATTCATTCAACAAATAATTATAAAGTGCCCAGTCTATGTATGGCCATGGCTCTCTGCATCTCATGGTTGTTTAGGGACTTGGTGTCCTCTCTCTAGGCCATTTGCTTTAGGGTTGAAGGTTCTCATCATTTCCTCCAGTGGCCTCTTAGGAAATGCAGAGCACAGCTTGGGTTTCCTCACACACACTAGCAGCTGCTCCACCCCTCCAGCACCTCCCAGATGTTGACAGACTCTCCATGACTGCTCCCACACAAGAGCCTCCAGACTGTCCACTGAAGCCTTGGCTTGGCCTGAGCAGACAGATTTGGTTACACTTCAGGGAGTTGTTCACATTTAGCACTAAATTTTGTTAAGAATTGAATGATGAAATTACATGATGTTGAGTTAGGAAAACAAACTGCCTGGGGTTTTACCTGATTGGAAATCTGCTATGTGAGTCTAAGGGAAAGAAAAACAACAACCGAGGCATGCTTTGGCATGTGAAAACTTTTAAGTATACCTAAAAGGCAATTATGCTGTCATTTTTATGTGTAGCATTAACTGAACTTTGGCAATTTACAAAATCACTTGGTTAAATCAAATTCTCTTTGTTAAATAATGGATTACATAAATGTTTGCCTCTGCTTTCTACCACTGCGACCTTTGACTGTCCCTATACATCATCAAACTAGGAAGGAAAAGCCCAAGAGAACCATGGGCCACCAAGACTGTCATGGTTTTCCACACTCAGAACTATGCATTTCTGTGTAATCATCAAATCAAAATAAAGGAAAGAGCCATGACAAACTAGTAGATGGACTGTTCATTCCCAGTTCCCAGTTCCCAATAACCAACACAGATACTTAACATTAATTATAAATGCTTGGCTAATAGCACAGGCTTTTCAAATAGTTCATATTTTTACCTACACTTTGCCATGTAGCTTGGTACCTTTTCTCAGCATGGCATGTCCATCTTGCTTCTCTCTGTGTCTGCTTTGCTAACTCTGACCTTCTTCCTGTTGTATGATATTTTGTTTGTGTTCTGACAAAGCTTGCCTGCAGATCAGAGGGCAGATCCAGCTACTAGTTAACTACAGAGGCCAGGCAGTGGTGGCACATATTTTTAATCCCAGCACCTGGGTGGCTCACACCTTTGATCCCAGTACTTGGAATCTCATGCTTTGATCCTAGCACATGGGAGGCACACATCCTTAATTCCAGCACTAAGGAGGTAGAGACAGGAATTTAAGGTGGGTGGAGACAGGATCTCTATCCATTCAGTCTGAGGATTTGTAGAGACAGGGTCACCCCCTTTTTGGTATGAGACTTCAAAGAGGTAAGAACTCTCAAGTGACTGGCTGCTCTGCTTCTCTGATCTTTCAGTTTTCACCCTAATATCTGACTCTGTGTTTATTGTTAAGACTAATTAGAGTTACGCTTCATCTTCCCAGTGTCCTTAGTCTGATTCTCCCACCCAATCTTATCCTGTCTAGCTATTGGCCAGCCAGCTTCATCATTAAACCAATCACAGCAACATATATTCACACAGTGTAAAAGAATATTCTACACAAAGTGGCTTTAGAATATACAGAGAACTCTCAGTCCACTGGCGAGTCACCTGGGACCTGGGCATATAAGATAAGAAATATTCATCCCAAACACAGTAGTCCCTTCTTACCCATGAGAAATGCATTCCAAGACATGCTGTAGTGGGTAGCCATTCCAGCTTTGATCTGGAAGTTCCAACACCCATTGAGGCTTCAGTAACTGTCACGCCTACAAGGCGGGGCCAAGGGAGGACCCTGAAGACCCAAGATCTGGATGCGCCACCTCTCTTGGTTCCTGGACCCTGGATGGTGGAGGTAGACGGAGCAGAGTTCTTCAGAGAACACGGCCTGACTGCACTATGTCTTCCCTAGACCCTGCAACCTACTTATCCCTTCATTTGTAAATTATGCCACTAAATAAACCTCCCTTTTAACTACGTAGAGTGGCTTTAATAATTTCACCAATAACATGCAGTGAATATCTGAAACATTTGAGGTGCTACTAAACACTATGTACACTATATTTTCTCCTGTGCATACACACCTATAGTGAAGTCTAATAAATTAGACACAGTAAGAGATCAACCAGTAATAATAAAATAGATCAATTGAAGAAACAGATTATAATAAAAAGCCATTAAAAACTTATGGGTTAGGTTTTTTCTGGAACTTTTTGTTTCATAGTTTGGGGTGATATTTAAAGCTAAAGAAATGAAACTTTAGAAGTGAAACAAGAGGTAAACAATGCACTACAATGAAAGGAATTTGCATGCTCCTTAAGTTTAGCTTAATGGAAATTTCTCAAGTACACAAAACTTGGTACTGCAGGTGCTGACAGTAAGGAAGAGATTGAAAGTGGAACCCCAGGGAGGGGCCCCCAAGAGGAAACTCTTAACTATTCATGGTCTAGTGTATTATATGCAATTGAAGAACAAGTCTCCCTCCTTCCATGGTTGATGAGTGGACATGTGGAGGGAGGGCCTGCAGCTCTTGGATGTCAACTGACTACCCTGCCACACTCAACACCTGTCATTTCACTGGGCCCTCACCCAATCCCTCTTGAAAACTCATGACGTCTCAGTGGCTTTGAGGGCTATCGTCACATCAGCATCGGATAGTCCCAATAAATATTTAGTTAAAATGTTATCATTACTAAATCTATCACATTTGCAGTATGAATTCCTTACAGTTGTAATACGTTAGATGAGCATGTGCTGTGGAATTATCCCTTTGTACACTGTGAAGATTCGTTGCTGTGATTGGCTTAATAAACAAGCTCACTGGCTAATAGCTGAACAGAATAAGGTTAGGCAGGAGAGCCAGACTGAGGATGTGGGGAAGGAGACGGGCAGAATCAGGAGTTGCCAGCCAGGTGCAGAGAGAACAGGAGATGAACGTGCCATGTTAATAAAGGTACCACCATGTGGGAGAGCATAAATAATGAATATGGGTTAACTGAAAAATGTAAGAGCTAGTTAGTAACAAGCCTGAACTATTGACCATTTCTAATTTATATTAAGTCAATTATTTGGGAAGCAGCTGCTGGTTATTTGGGAGCAGGCAGATGGACAGAAAAGTTCGGTCTCCATTTACACGCATGGTTGTTGATTGTTTTAGATCTTTAGGGTGGCCGTAGAAAAATGCTGCTAGCTGGGTGCCTTCAACCATGAAAACCATGGAAGTGTTTTCCCTCACAGTTGTGGAGGCTAACAGTCTTATGTGTCAAGTATAGCGGCTCCGTGTGCCCTTAGACTGTTGTGAGAAAGAACCCTTCCTCCTGGGGGATCCTGGGGGATCCTGGGGACTCTTGGTTAGTCACAGCAACACTACAATCCCTGCTCCCACTTTCCTTCCTACATGTGTCTTTCCCCCCCTTAGCTTACAGATAACCTGGACTATAGGCCCTAACCTCCCTCTCTTTTCTCATACGAAAACCCCAGTCACTGGATGGATGTAGTGTCCATGCCAAGCCCAGCTTGAGTCGCTTCAGGATGGTTAGCACTCCACAGATGGGCACGTCTTAGTTCCAACTAAGGTTCCTTTCTGATGGTCGGGGAGATTGTGAGCACTGGAGGATGTTATGCGGCTTGATATAATCACCTCAGCAGGAGAGAAGACGTTCTAAAGCCTGTCAGATGTGCTTCTTCCTCAGCTGTCAGACTATTGAGATGATGGGCCCCGCAGAATTGGGATTCCCCCAGGAGCAGGATGGGGAAGAGGAAAAACTGGGGCCCTAATGCTAGGCACAAGGGAAGCCTGACTTCCAGGAAGAGATTTTCTTCACCATGTTAACAATGTTCTGGATAGTAGGAATCGGAAACCACACTTAATACATTCCCCTGCCTGCTCTTCACTATTTTTTTTTTAAGATTTTATTTATTTATTATGTATACAGAAGAGGGCGCCAGATCTCATTACAGATGGTTGTGAGCCACCATGTGGGTGCTGGGAATTGAACTCAGGACCTCTGGAAGAGCAGTCAGTGCTCTTAACCTCTGAGCCATCTCTCCAGCCCTGCTCTTCACTATTATGTCCATTGTATTTGCTTACTGAGAGTGAGTGGAGAGGCTTTTCTTGTTAGAGCTGTGAGGCCTAGACTTGTCCCTCAAAAGTTCTGATCATATCAACAATTTGTTTTTATTTGATGAATGAGGAAATTGAGATTCAGAATCCAAAGAAACAAAATGCTAGATCTTAACTCTTCTCATTAGTCTGTCCCAGTGACAATTCAGACTATGTACTGTGTGCATTTGCTATTCATTATCCCCATACTTCATTCACCACAGCACAGACAATCATTATTCTGGTAGCAAAAAAAAAAAAAAAATCCCTGATGCTCAGTAACATTGATGGATTTTTCTCAATGAAGAATTACTCAAGAAAAAAATGGCAGATACAGCTCTTTCCTGTATACCATCTGATTTTCTTACCAAATTATGTTTCTGTCTCCTTTATGATGACTGGAAAATCTAACCCTTCCTCTGTGTCTTGAAGGTCACCACATTAGACATTTTTTTGTTTTGTTTTGTTTCTCTGTGTAGCTTTGCGCCTTTCCTGGGACTCACTTGGTAGTCCAGGCTGGCCTCGAACTCACAGAGATCCGCCTGGCTCTGCCTCCCAAGTGCTGGAATTAAAGGTGTGCACCACCACCGCCCGGCATCACATTAGACATTTTTATTTCAAATCTTTTAAGCCAATATGTGATGGGTGCCGGGTTAGAGAAAATGGTGTCACTGGGGAAACACCCGCTTTTCTGAACGCCAGCTTGTTAAAGTACAAGCCCAATGTGAGTTAGGGCCAGTGATACAACTCAGCAAGGCACACACTGTGTGTGTACATGTATAAGACCTCACTACCATCAAAGAGAAAAACTGGACTAAATGGACATCGAGAACAGCCTGGAAAGGGAACCACTAAGAGCTGCTGAGGGTGGCTATGGTTTGAACGTGTCCCCAAGAGTTCATGTGTGAGAAGATGAATCTCCAAATTCACATGTCAATAGCAGTCATTTGGGAGGCAACTAGGCTGGGTGAGGTCATGAGGTGGAGGCCTGTATGGTAATGCTGTAGAAGGATAAAAATGGAAGACTCCATGCCTGTGGACTCACTATTTGATGTACTTGCCATATTAAGATGTAGCACAGGGCCCTCCCCAGAGTCTGACCAGGAACCAGTGCCACATTTCTAGACTTCCCAGACTCCAGATCCTTGAGCTAAATAAGGTCTTCTCCATTCTAACCCATCCAGATTGTTACTCTGTTATGACAGCTGTGTATCACAGCCTTCTATCCAGCTTTCCTTGCAGTCACTAATGAGCTTGCAAGAGGACAACTTCCCAGATTCCCATCCAGTGTCTCTGAATTTTTCTGCACTATGAATCCTCCCCTAAGTGTTTTAAACCCCTTCTAGAGTGTTCTAATACACGGTCAAGATTGGAATTCCCCTTGATGTGTGAGAATCCTGCTTTAACTGTCCATGGAAAGACAACTACTAAGTCATCAAGCCACTGCCTGTTTCCTAGCTGCCACAAGGGGCCAGTGCCAAGCCAGATAAGTGGCTGGTGGCATAACTGGCTGCCTGGCCTCTTTGGGCACACAGCAGAGGTGAGTTTGAGGCCGAGTGTGGGGCCAAGCTCTGACAGTGGTTTGGAAGCCTCTATAGAGATTCCTGGTCAAGACATCTCACATCTCCCTATAGACATGAACCAATGTGCTTTCCTAGCACTGAGTACTAGGCTGTGGGTGTCATGGTTGTGGTCCCTGTGGGAATACTTCTGGCATTCAACATCAGCACTTCCCTGGGCCTCCAGCCTGCACATTTGAGATTTGCCAGACTCCATCATCACACGAGCCTATTCCTTGAATGAAATCTGCTCAGCATGCACACAC
Source organism: Peromyscus maniculatus bairdii (assembly GCF_049852395.1). Classification (NCBI taxonomy): domain Eukaryota; kingdom Metazoa; phylum Chordata; class Mammalia; order Rodentia; family Cricetidae; genus Peromyscus; species Peromyscus maniculatus. The sequence goes on along the minus strand of NC_134856.1, from coordinate 122,679,957 downwards.
ATCTGATTGGTGCACCTCCTCTGCAGAGCCCTGACTAACACAGTCCTGTAGCTTTGCTCCTTCCTCTCCGCCTGCCTCAAGCCAGCTTGTGCCCACGCTCCCTCCCTCATCCCACTCAGTATCATTTGCCTGCAGTCCCTGTGACTCATAGGCCTATAATAATCCTCCAGCTTCTGTTTGCCAAGCTCTCCAGCTCCTGTCTTCATTCAAGAGTCTCCCCAAATCCCACACCATCCAATCAAGGGACCAACAGCCTGTCCTTCCTAGATTGAACCCAATCAGTGGAAGAGAGTTAAAGAGAAAGTGAATAGATGAGTGCTACTTGAAAATACATTTCTGAGACTGTTCCACATATGACCATCAGAGAACTGGGTGTTCCCAGAAGACCTCGGGGCTGCTTGCTTCACAGGACACTTTGTCCCTGCCCACAGCCTTATGTTAGTCTTATCTTCCCAAATGGTTAATGGCTCTTGTAAGGCTATGGTCCTGCACGTGGCTTCCTGAATGGGGGCTAAAGGCCGTTGTTCTGCATGAATACCAACTGCAAAGACAAACTCCTGCCACCATCTTGCTCACAGGACTGTTTAATTGTGGGTGAGTACACTGGAAAAATCAGGGAAAAGTCCTAAGAAAGGCACATCCTCTTGACGGTGGGTCATCATCATGGCGGCTTTGCCATGGGATCGGGGTCCTAGGATAAGCTCACTGTGAGCACTTCATAACATCCAGGTCACAATCGTGACTGGGGGTCCATGAACCCCACCTGTGTTTATCATCAGGCAGCTCAGTTCAGAGGCCATTAGTAGCTGAAGAAAGAAGAGCAGCTATGGCCAGCGCATTGCAGCTACTGCAAAAAGTGGCCAAGCTTCTCATTGCCGCCTGCACACTTCCCCTTCCCTCAAATACCAGGAGGAGCCCTTGTAGTGAGCCATCAAAGAGGCACACTCCCAGTAGTTAGGGCCATGCTGCAGAGCGTGTGGCCTTGGGGCTCCTCCAAGGGGCTGCTGTCCCGAACATTCTGTACAGCTTGAGGAAAGTGTGATGTCCAAAAAGAATGAAAGCCGGAATTGTCAATTTCACTTTATGCAGGCTCCGAGAACGTCAAGGTGAAAGAATGTAGACTCTCTAGGCACTCACAATCCAATTAGTCCCATCTCTACAGCGTTTACAGTCATGGCTGACTCAGCCTTGCAGGGTTTGGTTTCTTCTTATGCAAATTGGGAGCATGATGCCTGCTTTCTGCTGGTTACTGCAAGGACAGATAACAGCAGTAACCCACTCTCAGGACTGACGCAATAACATTCAATTCCCTCTCTGCTCCCCTGATCCAGAGGCTCCATCAACACAATGAGGAATATACATACATACATATATATATTATATGTTATATATTAAATATAATGGTTATAATTATGTATTATATATAATGGTTATAATTTGCAAGTCTGGTGTTTTAAATTCTGGCACACAAAGGAGCAATGTTGATGGCAGAAGTAAGATGATGTAGGTAACTTACTTGGTATCCAGCACACATTCACCACATCAGTAACAGGGCCCCAAATCACACCACGTCATATACTGAAATAGAATAGAAAGAAGGAAAGATGAAGACGACAAACCCTATGAATGCCATGAACTCTGGCAATCTTAGGTTTAAGTGGGTTTTCATGGAGCACTAAATTTCCGGTAATTAACCCAGCTTCAATAGACTCACCTAAAGGGAAACAGAGCATTGCCACATCCTCTCTCTTCCCACCTACCATATGGACAACGTTTCCAGGCAGCTCCTGCTTCGCACTGCACCAGAAATAAATTTAAACAGCAATTAACAACAGACAAGGAAGAGCCTCCCCCCCGCCCCAACATTGGGAGATGGAGTATTTAGAACACATTTGTTCAGCTTCAATCTCTCATCTTATACCAAGACGGCTTGGCAAGATTTCTTTACAATGGTTGCATAAATTTAACAGTGAGGAGAGAAGTCACCCCCCACCACCTTCGTGTGTGTGTGTGTGTGTGTGTGTGTGTGTGTGTGTGTGTGTGTGTGTGGTGTGTCCCCTCTTCTGGGCTTCAATTGTATTTGTCTCTTCATTTGAGTCTAAGCCGACCACTAAATGAGAAGATGAGAGCCCTCTGGTGGATGAATTAACTCTTCATTTCTTAGCGACATTGAAACGTTATCTTGAGACGTGAAATTCCTACGCCTTGCTTTGATTAGCAAATTTCTACTTTGTAAACAGGCAGTGCGGTGTCACACCTTCAATTTCTTTGATGCCCATCCTCTGCGTTTAGGCAAATGGTCAAGGCACTTTCTGAAAAACACCACTTTAGTAATTACATTCCCTGATGTTTATTTAACAATATTGACTGGGTATCTATAAAAAGTCTGATACTACACTAGGTATAAGAAAAAAAATAGGAGGAAATTTAAGTAACCTCTGACCATGAGAAGCTTGTGTTATAGGATAGAAAGAAAGGCTTTTAAAGATGTGTTTTCCCTATAAAATGGACCTATTTTATCAGAGGAAATGTTCTTATCAGAGGTATGCCTCCAGGCTCCCTGCCTCCCATGGGTCTCCTGCTTTCCAATCTAATTATGGACAATTTACGACCAACTCTCCTTGAATTCCTGTTGACATAAGCTTAATTAACTCAGGGCACCATCATTTCAGATCCTTCCAATATATACTTGAAACTTTTGGCTTTTGACATTAGTTTTGAGTATCTGCAACAGACTGTTTCCCAGAGGTTCCTGTGTTAAAAGTGTGGTCCTTTGTCTAATGATACTGAGATGTAATGGCCTGTAAAAATGTGGGGCCTGATGGGAAGTGAAGCCATTGGGATAAGATGTGCAAAAATGGATGGGTGTCCTTCTGTAGAGACTGGATTAGTTCTCTTGGGAACTAGCCGAGTTCCTGTGTGAGGTGCTCAGCCTCCCTCTGGCCTTGCTTGCAGGCATGCCTCTTCTTGGCACAGGCTTGCTTGCTGATTCACTCTTCTTCTACATTGTAACCCAGCAAATAGCCTGGCCAGAAGCTGAGCAGACCCCGACACCATGCTCCTGGACCCCCAAAACTGTGAGCCCAAATGAAAGTCTTTTATTCAGGAATCACCCAGCTCATTTGCGATAGCAACCTAACAGACTCAGTGGCAATACTGTACCACTGTACCACTGTACATCCAGGCACATTCTGTAGAACTCAGGATGTGTAATATTGTCCACCCAGTTCTCTTCTTCTAGGCAACTAGAAGTCCACATTGCTTGATTGTATCTATGGAGATAAGAGTAGGCTCTTAAAAAACTAATAACATGTTGTCTGGTTGCTCTTTTATCTTTCGGTGAACATTGATGAAAATTCTAATTCGATGTAAAGCAGGCACTTGGTCCTTCTTAAAGAAATACATAGAAGTCTATTATATACTATAGTAATTTATTTAATCAGTTCCTTGTTGATGGAAATTCAGATAATCTTCCATCGTTTACTATTACAAGGCACTGCAGTGAATATCTTCACACAGACATCATTTCGTACACATGCCAGAATATACTTAGAATAATTCCTAGAAGTGGGATTACTGGATCAGAGGGCTAAGTATATTTTTACTTTTGACAGTCACTGCCAAATTACCCTTCTGAGAGGCTTTATCAAAGTCTATCCTTCCTGACAGAATACGAGATCCTGATTTCCAAAATCTTCAGCAATACTGTGAGTTATAACTTTGTGTCTTATCTTTCCCAATCCTATGGGAGGAAATGGAATCTCGATAGAATTTTAACTTAAATTATTCTTCTTTTGAGTGAACTTAAACATCACATAAGAACCTTTTTAAAGCTATATCTTCGTATTTATTTGTAATCAGTTTTGGCAGTGCTGGAAAAGTAGCCCAGGGCTTTAGATACACAAGGCAAGGGCTCTGCCATTGGGTTACATACGCCACCAGACATATTTGATTTTCTATAAACAGACTTTCTATATTCTCTCTCTCTCCTTCCCTCTCTTTTTCTCTTCCCTAGCTCATTAATTTTAACTGTCAACTGTTGTGAAATCATCTTTTTGTACACTGTGAAGAGGTGTAACTTGGATTGGTTTAATAAAAAGCTGAACAACAAACACCTAGGCAGGATTTTCAGGACAGAGAGGAGGCTGGAAGGAAGAAAAGGGGTCACCAGACAGACGCAGGGAAGTAGGACACGCAGGAGGAGAGGCAACAGTCATGAGCCACTGGCAGGATGGAGATGAATAGAAATGGGTTATTAGAACTAGTTAGAAACAAGCCTAAGCTATAGGCTGAGTTTTCATAATTAATAGTAAGTCTCTGTATGGGGATTTGGGATTTGGTTGGTGGGACAGAGAAAGAGTCATGACAGCCAACCTGACACAACACAGCATCACCTGGGAAGAGAGTTTTAATGGGATTTAATGTGACATTACCTTGATCAGATTGACCTGTGTACACGTCTGTTTGGGTTGTCTTGATGGTTGATTGAGATGGGAAGATCCATCACACAATTTCATGGGCTGGGCTCTGAAATGTATAAGAATAGAAAGGACTCGATGAGAGCTAAGCAGACAAGATACTATTCATGTATTTATTCTCTCTGCTCCTGACTGTGAATATGATACTTTAAATTCCCATATGGATTTCCCCACAGTAGTGGACTAGGGTCTAGAACCATAAGCTGAATCAATTCTTTTCTCTCCTAAGTTACTTTTGACCACGATGTTTTTGTTTTACTGAAACAACAGAAATGATTCTCTCTCTCTCTCTCTCTCTCTCTCTCTCTCTCTCTCTCTCTCTCTCTCTCTCTCTCTCTCTCCCTCTCTCTCTCTCTCTTTCTCTCTCTCTCTCTCTCTCTCTCTCTCAATGGTCCCTAGAAGCTGATCCCAGGTAGCCTCCAAGGTGGGCCCAGATAATCCCCAGATCCTGATACCGACACACATATGTAGTACCCTCCCACATTAAACCATGATATGTGACCAATATAACATAGAAGAATGATAGCATATAACTTTCCAGATCAGCTTATAAAGTGTTCAGTTTATGTCTTGGTGGCTGTCTTGAGCCAAACTGCTTTGGGTACTCAGTGAGCATGTCATGAGCAGAGAGATAGATGAGGAGCCATGTGAGAAGTAACTGTAACTGAAATCTCCAGTGATGGCCAGAGGCCTCCAGCCACAGCTCACACACATGACCCCGGAAGTGGTCCTCTGGGCTCTGGCAAGCCTCAGGATGGCAGCTTGGGCTCATGTCTCTACACAACCTTGTGAGCTGTTCCCCTCCAGACCTGGAACCATCCAGCCATGCTGCATCCAGATTCCCAGCCCTCAGTCCTGTGAGATAAAAAACACATGCTGACCTTGACTGTTAGGTTTCTTTTTTTTTTTTAAATATCAACTAATGTCAGCATAGAGTTCTCAATACATTGAGAAACACGGTCCTTTCTCTTACGCTTCAGCTTGCTGATGGAATTTTGGAATACTTTCTCTGTTGACTGACTATTGGTTTTCTTTGTACATACTTTTTTTTCTTTTTCCGTCCTTGCCTGGCCCAAGATGCTTATTTACTTTTTACATAATAAACCACCAATTTTGGAGTACTCTTCTACTTGGAAATGATGAAAATTATACTTGGAAAAAATTATTCCAAAATTTCCCCACTTTCAAGAATAAAGGATGAGGCCATTTGAAACAACTTTCCTGCTAAAAATCAACTAAATGTACCAGGAAAAGTCATTTTCTAAAATTAGACAAGATAGTATGTGTTCTAATTTGTCTTTTGTTGCTGTGATAAAACACTAAACACCACTAAGCTGGAGGAGAAAAAGGACTATTCATCTCACAGGTTATGTAGTCCATTGTCAAGGAAGCCATGGCAGGAGGTTGAAACAAAAACCACAGAGGAACACTGCTTACTGGCTTACTCTTTCTGGCTAGCTCAACTGTCATTCTTACAGAGCCCAGGCCGAACTGCCTGGGGATTGAACCACCCACAATAGACTAGACCTTCCTACTTCAAATTAGAAATCAAGAAAAAGCCCACAGACATGGCTATAGGTCAATCTGATCTAGGCAATTCTTCACTTGACATTCCCTTTCCAAGGTGACTCTAGGCTTGTGCTGAGTTTATATCTAAAGCTAACTATGACAGTAAGATATTACCAAAGCAAGCTCCAAGTGACTCCAGGGTCTCAGAAAGGCAAGAAACACAATAGAAGCTTTTGTAATGAGGGTGCATCAAGAGACAATAGTGTTAATGGTTTTGAAGGCCCTACAAGCAAGAGGAACAGAAGTCAAGTTCAGAGTCCATGTAGGTTGGTAGGCCAATGTTAGATTTCCCTTTGCATTAAAATAGAATCGCAAAGGGAAAAGTGCCAATTCCCTAGTGAAATGGGCTCAAGGCAGAGGTATCTTGATACCGAGTAAAGGGGGAAAGTGAACACACACACACACACACACACACACACACACACACACACACACACACACACACACCTACCCCTGAATAGTTTTATCTAGCGATCAACCTTTCTATAGAATTACAGCCCAGATTGAAAAAAAGCCAGGGAAGGTCCAGAGAATTCTAAGCCAGGATTTTTAAATCTAAATTGATTACAGAAAAGCAATGGCCTCAAACATCTGGCAAGGATGGTTATCTAGAGAAGGCCACTGTCCCACAAGGCATCACCAAATCATGCTTCCCAGAGAGTGAGCAGTACATGGTTAGCACACAACCATGCTGCTGGAAGGAAGTGAGTGATTGACATGAGGAAACAGAAGTAATAACAGACTCTATAAACAGACCCTGAAGACTTCAGTGTGGAGATAAGCTGATGAGATCTAGAAGACTGTATTTAAAGAAACAAAGATTAAAAACTGTCTCAATGAACAGGGAAGAGTAAAAAGAAGAAAAGACCTTGCCAAAGTAAAAAAGGACAGAGTGGGACTAGAAGTGGGACTTCTAGAATCAGAACTAAAAGAAACAATGGTTAAAAGTCCTGTAGGTGTTTGTAAGGGGAGAATGAACAAAACCATTGAGAAGTAAAAGACTGACCCAAAGAAATGATTCCAACTGCAGGACAGAGAGAGCGGCAAAAGGTGAAAAATGTAATTAAAATAAATAGAAGACTGAAGGGTATATGTGCTTAGAACTGTCTGTGTGTGTGTGTGTGTGTGTGTGTGTGTGTGTGTGTGTGTATAAACTATTAGAAATGATTAGTGAATTTATCAGTGTTAGAAAAAACAGTCAATATTTAAAATCAAATATATTGTTACATATTAATACAAACATCTGGAAGATAAAATTAATAAGAACAATTTATAATAGTATAAAAACACAAAATCCTTAACATTTATTGTGGTAGAATTTATATGCAATAAATGCCTAGATCTTATGTGTTCAGTTTGATGATCCTTGACAGCGTATGTCCTATGTTCTATCCCCATCCCCTTTTCCTAGTCAAGACATAAAACCTTCAATCATCTGGACTTACGTGTTACTCCAGAAGGTCTCCTCACGCTCCTCCAAAGGTTCACCTCTAGCCCCGGGCAACCTGTGTTCTGTTTTGCTTCACTGAAGATGAGGACAAATATGAGTTACATCACTTAGATGCACATGGGCTATCTAGCTTCTTTGTCTTGGCACAGGCCTGACGTTCTCGAGGCTCACTCATCCACATTTCATCATTTTTATTACTTTTCATATGTACAAGTACATCACAAACTGATTATGTTCTTGCTAGGCGCTCAGGTCAATTTCAGTTCAAGCTATGATTTATAAAAGTTGCTGGGAACTTTTCTGTGCAAGTCCTTTGGCAGATGGATTTTTTTTTTCCTAGAGGTACCTGGAGGTGAAACAATGGGTCAGATTGCACTCACCACACTATTGAGTCATCCACATAAGTGGTAACCCATTGGACTGTCAGTATTTGAAAACAGAGACCAGGTGTGGGTCATCAGTTCATCTCTGATGTCTTGTACAGTAAAAGGAACACAAAAAGTCATAATATATATGAGTTAAGTCAGTGTATTCAGGATAAATATTTTTAAAGACAAAAGCAAATAATACATATTTAATTCGGTTTGTTCTTGATTATATACGGTGATAATTCAAGAAGATATGCTGAATTTTTAAATTATATAAAATAAAGAGTCATGTAAGGCCAGCATTGTGGTACACACTATTATGAGTGTGAAGTTAGCCTGAGGTGCATAAGAAATTGTCTCAAATAATATAATATAATGTAATATAAAATAAAAATAATATAAAAACAGGAAAAAGCTGAAGAAAATGTAAACTCTTATAATAATACTAAGATTGGATAGTATTTATAGGATCCTAATATGAAACTATTTTAATGATCACTGCATTCATTCCTTGTATCCTAAGTAATTAATATAAAATGATAAGCCTTATAGCAGATAAGTACAATGTAGTTTTTTAAAAGTTTTGATGCACCCAGAAAGACAGCTCAGCAGCTAAAAGAGCTTACTGCTCTTGCAGAGGACCAGTGTTTGGTTCCTATCACCCACACAGCATCTTATAACTGCCTGCAACTTCACTTCCAGGAAATCCAATGCCCTCCATGGGGCTCCATAGGCTCCTGAACACATAGTGTGCATAAACTCATGAATACAAATAAAAATAGCAAATAAGTAAAAGTTGATGTACCTATAGTGGGTATGGAGAAGGAACTTTGAGTTTTTATTTTAATAAGTATTATTGTGAATACAATTTCCAATCGAAGTTTCCCCACACCAAGGATGAAAGCGGTAACAGTAGTACTCACATCTCTTACACATGCAGTTATTAGTTTTCATTTATCCTGTTAACAAAAAAGCCTGATTCAAGGTGATATCTCGTGAGTGGTGAGTGTTGTCATCCCTACCACCATCATCAGTAAGCATCACCATTTGACCACTTAGTGTGGCCTTGAGTAGGTTTCTAGGCCCTTGGGAAGTGATGGTGCTGGTCTGCCTTATTCTGAAGATGAGAAGCTACTATGTATCTAACGTCCCCTGGGCTGGAGTGAGCAGTAAACCAAAGCTCAATACAGAACCTGCTCTTGACTGTTGAAGTCATGGTTCTTGTTTATATTTTCATTTCTGGCTTTCTGTGTTTCTTTTCCTGTTGCTATGATAAAGCACTCTGGCAAAAGCAGCTTAAGGGGAAAAAAGTTTATTTTGGCTCACAATTCAAGAGTACAGTCTCTCAAGGTGGGAAATTGAAAGAGGCGGTGCCTAAAACAGTTGGTCACATTGTATCCACAATCCCGGAGCAGATGCACGCATGCTGCTCCTCGGCTCTCTTTCTCCACTTACGTGATCCAGGATCCCTGATAGGATGGGGTGGATGGGTCTTTCCACTTCACTTCCTAAATCAAGATAATTCCCCACAAGAGGCACATCTCCTTGGTGTTTCAAGATGCTGTCAAATTGACAATTATCAGTAGCCGTCACACTGGCTGACTAGTAACTCCTGGGCAGATGAGTGATTCTCCTTCATCAGACTTCAGGATTCTTCACTTTTGAGTAAACCACATTTGAGTAAAGTCACTGGACTGTCCATCAGAGAAAACCCTGTCAGCAATCATTTTAAGTTCTAGAAATAAGTCAAATGCAGTGTCCTTTCCCCCACTTGGAACCTTAAACTCCAGTTTAGAAGTTATAGCCTCAAGTTTCCAGTACCATGAATTCATAAACCACTTTTATAAATGGATCAATTTTTCTAAACATAAACCTTACATACATCATTTTTACATTAACCAGAAAGTAGAATTTGAACTCTGCTTAGCTACTTTTCATTATCATTTATGCCCCTAAATACTGAAATTACGTAATCCTTCACAGGAAGCATCATTTTTATGGGATACAAAAGTTACAATGTCTCATTGATTCAAATCAAAAACTAATAGATCTGCTGCCAAACTTTTATGTCTACAAAACCTTAACATAAAAATCTCGGAGCATAACGGTGGGGACTGGGCATGGTCACTTGCCTAAAGCTCTACACCCCTTTCCCACTTAACCCGAAACCCCTGAGAAGGCTCTGACAAACACAATGGGATTCTTAAAAAGCAGTGCTGGACAATTTGCTGGTTTCCCAGGACGATGCTTCCCATGATGCTCATTTCCAGCCTGTGCCTTCCACAGCAGTAATGCAGGAGTATGTGAATATACCTGCTGACCTCAGTTCACGATCCTGGCAGGCAAAGACATGCGTCCTCAACTGTCAGAATGCGCGTTCCTGAGACACCTGTTCACAAAGAGCGGTCAGGGAGCCATCGTCCCTGGCAAGAGACACCTCAGCAGCAGGTGTGTGAATGGCAGTGTCACGGGGTTTCTCTGTTTGACCTATGAGTTCAACTGAAGACAAGTATTTTGAATCTAAATAAGCCCTTTAAAGTTCTAGGAAATGGTCCTCCACTGAGTTCTAAACGTTCTGACTCACCTGGTCACTAAGGAGTTTCCACTTTCACACAGATCCGCAGGCTGTTTCTACTTATTTACATACACGTACTCATCTAGGAGTGCCAGCACGGACAGTGACTCTGGGCATGAATAGCTAGAAGAGGGTCTAAGGATGTACGCAAGGATGTGAAGCAGAGTGAAAGCCAAGAACCCATGAGATGATACACTATGTTATAGCACCTGTCACCATTTACAAAACACTCTTGCATATCTGATCTACTGTAATCCAAGTGCTTAGTGACAAATATAAGAAGCCATCCTGGCTACTTGGATCTGGCATATATTCATGGCAAGGAAGTAAATAATTCCCAGCATTCCCATGACTATTAGAGCATGCATAGTCAGGAGCTAAGGGAGGCTGTTTCATGTGGCATGAAAAAGCCACGCCATGGTCACATAGGATCTAAAAGCTGTCTCAGTAACTATCTTCCCCTAAGCATTGGCCCTTCCTGTCACAGTACCCTGGATTTAACCTCTAAGTTTCTAAAATTTTGTGTCCATGCTCTCAGAGAACTGGATCAGTAAAATGTTTGCTGAGCAAGCAAGAGGAGCTGAATTCAATTCCCAGAACAAGCGAGACCTGCGGTTCGTGCTTACAATTTCAACACCAGGGAGGCAAAGACAAGTGGACCTCTGGGGCTGCTGGCCAGTAAGACTAACCTAATCAGCAATCTTCAGACTGATTAAAGACCCTATCTCAAGAAATAAGAGAGGTCTATTTGTAATATTAGTGTACTGTGCATCTACGTCTCATAGTCACAGAAATAGTTGCCTAGAGACGTGAGTGTGTGTGTGTGTCACACACACACACACACACACACACACACACATCATAAAGACAATAATAACCAAACCAACAAAGGGGAGCAGCTGCAGAGGATGAGAATAATGGGAAAAACACCATTCCTGCCCGGCACATACAGTTGGCCTTAGCCTCAGCCATCAACACTAGATCTGACAGCCATCTCCCCCTGAGCAGACTGAATCCGTCATTTCCTTTATTTTTTAAGGCACCTCTTTTCTGCCATATTTCCTCCCCCAGGGAAGTAGTTAGCTAAACTTAAGGCTAGGAAAGACCTCAGTCATTGGCTCCATTTGGTCCATTTCTGCTCCCTTCTGTCTTAAAACACTTTGAGAACAACAACGGTTCATCTCCGTATGACCAGTGTCGCCAGCTCCCCTCTCCCTCTCAACCCCTCACTTTCCCTTTCTGTTACAGGAGAATCAGTAGCTTGTCTCAAGCTGGCCATATTATTTCCTTGGTCACCATTCTGTAAAGTTCCCAAGAAGTTTTGAACGGTAAAATTCTCTGCTACCCCCACCCCCACCATCCTGGTCCCTTCTCCTGTGACCTCAGCGAGGTGCAAATATGTTAAGTGACAGAAACAGGGGCGAAGCAAGGAGACGATCCCACTCATCAAGCAGCAGAATTAATCTCCCTATGTATAGTCAATGCCTGAGGAGAGGGACTGTAGCATGAATCTTAAAAGTTCTTATTAATAAAATCAAACCTGAGGCCAGTTATTGGGGTCCATGCTGGTAGATCAGAGAGACAGAACAAGCCACAGCTATTTCACCTCACCAGTTCCTCAGCTGGTCTTGTCTCCTCAGACTGGAAGCTTCTGTGTCCTCATCCGGAATGAATCTCAGCTGAACTGTGTTGCTCCATAGCCTGAAAACTTAACCAGCCAAAATCTTAACCAGCCAAAATCTTCTAGTTTCTGGTCCTCACGCCTTATATATCTTTCTGTTTTCTACCACCACTCCCTGGGATTAAAGGCTGGCTTTCTGGGATTAAAGGCGTGTCACCATGCTTGGCTGTTTCCAATGTGGCCTTGAACTCACAGAGATCCAGAGGGATTTCTATCTCTGGAATGTTAGGATTAAAGGTGTGAGTGCCACCATTTTCTAGCCTTTGTATCTAGTGGCTGTCTGTTCTCTGACCCCAGATAAATTTATTAGAATACACAATACCACCACAAGGGACTCTGATTTTTCCCTCTCCCCCAAATCCCTGGAAGATTGTGAAGATGGATTAAACATCTGGAGATGTTTTGATACTTTTAACTTCTGTCTGCCTCTGTTGCATAGTTTTCCAATAATAAATACAGGCTTCAGTAACATAAAATTACCTAGGACCCTGGCTGGCTTCGGATAAATTTGCTTCTAGCGTGGTGGAAAAACTCAACTTCTCTTTAAATGGGCTTGTTCTTCCATCTAGGGAATCCCCAGGCAACAATGCCATGAGCCTGGACGGTCCATCCTGACATACATTAAATGAATGAAGTTCATTTCATAAACGACTGGTCTCACAGGGCTGCTTGAAAAGGAAACCAATAAGGTTTCCTTCGCTAGGGAAAAATACACGTTCTTTTCCCTCTTCTTAATGACTGTCCTGACTCTGATCATAGCTTAGAAATTTACTAAGTGAAAATGTAGCGAACACAAAATCCCTGTGGGCTTTGTTGGTGGGCCTGAAGTTAAGCTGTGTTCTCAGCTTCGAACTTCTCCTTCTAAGTTGCCTTTGAGAAGAGGCGTGGGGCAGGGCACGACAGTGACCCCACTAACACCCCTCAGAACTACCAGCCATCTGATTTTCTCTTCTTAGGAGTGCAGAAGCCAGACCAGTGTGGCCCTTCTTACAAGTCCAAAGGCAACAGGGCTAGATAAGGAAGCTCCATCTCAGAGGTCTGCATTTTGGATAGCCAGAGAACTTTCTCCTAACTTAAAAGCTTTAAAAATTCCTTCCTTACCCCTTGTTCTGAGAAGGTTAGGAGATGTAGCTGCTTCCTGCAGTTGCTACTTCTGGGATTCCATATTCTTTAGTTAATAACTAATTACCCTAGGGCCTGTATTAAAAGAATCTCACCCCACCCCATGTATGTGTGTGTGTGTGTGTGTGTGTGTGTGTGTGTGTGTATGTACACATGTATGTGCATGTGTGTGGAAGCCAGAGGTTAACCTGGGGTCTTTCCTCGGGAGGAATCTCCTTTGCCTGTTCCTGCAGGATCTCTCACTGGTACCTGTGCCTCACTGATTAGGCTCAGGGGCCATCAATCCCCGGGGATCTGCCTTTCTCAACCTTCCTAGGTCTATGACTACAACTGTATACTACACGCCTGGCTTTTCACATAGGGTCTTGTGCTCAAGGCAGGTCCTCATGCTTGCACAGAAATCATTTTACCAATTGAGCCCAGACCCTGTTTCCAGTCTTAATGAGACCCTGACTTACATAGGTAATTTTATTAGAATGCACCCAAGGAAACACGCCACTCAATTCCTTTAACAATGAAACTGGGAATAGTTTTGGTTGCTTCATAGCTTTGCAGAATAGGGCTGAGCACCCTATCATTGGTCACTAGAGTTCTAATGACTAGTGGCATAGAGCAGCACACAGTTAATGGCATCCGCACCTTCAGTTAAGTGTGATACTTACTAAAACAGGAGCCTTGGGAGGACCCTGGGCCCACTGCCCTTGCCAATAATATCAGAATAGATGATGGCGTTGATTACAACATGGGCTGGTATCTCCTGAATGCAGGGAACACTTACTGGAGACAAGTTCATGTCTGTCGAGTCTCAGCTCAAACCGGAGATTGAAAGTCAGGAAGTGTCCAAGTTTGTCCTAAGAGACTCTCTTATTTTCTTGCTGAAAATAAGTCACCAAAGTTAAGTGTGCAGATTGCAGAATGAAAACTGAGGTCAAATTCACAAGTTCTCAGCTTTCACAAGCGATGGTTTCCAGTGTCAGCTGGAAAAAGACAAAGCACCTTAGGATCAGGATGAAGACATCTGGACAGGTTCAGAGGGGGCCCAGGATCCTTCCTTGCCAGCCAAAGTTTCTTGTATTTCTAGAGATCCTAGCCTCTCCTCTTAAATCAACTTTAGCAATGGGGAAGAGCCTTTGCTAGGAAATATCTCTTCCCCTTAAGGCCTCTTCCCTTGGTTCCTTTTGCTGTAAAACCCATACTTTGGACCTGATCTATATTAATTTCTTTTCTATTGCTGTGATTAAACATCATACCAAGGTAACTTACAGAAGAACGAGTTTATTTGGGCTTATGGTTCAAGAGTGTTACATTCTGTGAAGGGCCGAATGGAGGCAGCAGAGAGCAAGCATGGCGGCTGGAACAAGAAGCTGAAGGCTGACAAAGTCCTGAACCACAAGCACAGAGCAGAGAGAGCAAACCTGAAATGGCACAAGTCTCTAAATGCTCAGAATCTACCTCTGTGGGGGCCACAGAGACTTCATAGTATGGCCTTATTCCATCTTGATTCAAGGTCACAGAGTCTAGGCTTATTTTGCCTGGCAAGGCTGCATACTAGGATGTTTGGGCCAAAGCTGTGGTTACCAGGTATCTTATACTTCAAGGCCTAATTATGGGATATTTTGCCGGAAGGCATGGCTACTAGATGTTTTGGGAATTAAGGACGTGTTTACAGTTTTCTGTACTTTGTACCATAAACTATTGTGTCCTTTAAAGGGGGAGGTCTTTTGCCTCTCCCCTTGCTGGTTTATGAAAAGCCCATGAGGAATAAACTCGGTGACTGTGGTATTGACTCAGAGCACTCCCAAAGCTATCCTGTGTCTCTGTCTTTTTCTTCATCTATGTCTCTATTTTTCCTATCTATTATTTCTCAATCCACACTCCCCTATACCAAGGACCGTCCAAAGGTCAGGCTGGACTTGGCATACGTCCAGTGATAAACTTCCTCCAACAAGCTACACCTCCCAAACCTCCCCAACATCATCAGTTGGGGACCAAATGTTCAAATTCCTGAGACTATGGAGGGCATCACTTTCATAGCAAACTACCAGGAGATCTGAGCACTTCCTACTGTTGGTAAGTACTAAGTGACTCAGAAGGAACTTGAGTACACACTAAAATAACTGTAATGTAGTATAAATAAAATGTACAATGGCACAATCTGAAAAATAGGTATGAGGGTTTATTCTTGAGATATAAGGTCAAGGAAAAAATGAATAGAATATAGAACAGATTGAATTTTATTGAGCATAATGAAAAGCATGAAGTTAACATAGTCTGGATTTGAAGCTATATCTCCTGCAACTAGATTTGGTTCTGATAGTTTGCTAGCACCTTGAAAACCATGGCTCATGTTTACTGAAATAGAGATGCCTCTGACCAAGGTAAAGGATGAGAAATTTGTCTAATTCTTCTTAGGAACACAAGGTTGTTGGAGCATAGTCACAATGTGCTACCTGAATTTATTGCCCTATAATCCATATCCCAGTGTAACTGGAGGACACTTGTCTTATAAAACCATAGGAAGTGTGGGGTGTTGATTACTAACAAAATGAAATACATTCATAGAAAAGCACACCAGAGGTAAGGTAGTCATTAGAACATTTCTAATTTATAGTCCAAGGGTCCTTATCATGGGATACCCACAGACTTGCTGCTAGACCTCTGCTGGTATTTGCCAAACTTTCCCTATAAAACTAGACATAAGAATATCTTGTCCTTTGCAGACCAAGAGGCCAAAAAGAAGATGTTTCAGAGGTAGTTAAATAAAAGTGTTCACTGATTTAGTGAAAAAGTATAGCCCTATGAACTGGGTGTAAATTCCTTGTAATAAATATAGTCTGGTGAGTGCTGTGGAATAATCCTTCTGTACACTATGAAGATGTGTTGCTCTCATTGTTAATAAAAAGCTGATTGGCTGATGGGTAGGCAGTATTTTGGGGACAGAGAGAATGCTGGGAAGAAGTGCTATGAGCCAAAGAAACATGAAGCAGGAATTCAGCTGACTATAGCAAAGGCTAATACCTAGAAGAAGCAGGGCTTTTCCAGAGGATAAAACTAAGCTTCAAGGAGTCTTGGTGATGTCAGCTTTTGAATATATATTAGCCAGTTCCTGCAATGATTTTCTTGTGTGCTATGATAGCTTTCCCAATTAATTCTTCTTCTAAGAACTTCTAACAGTATATTTTTTCTGAGATACCTCTCCAACATCCAAAGACAAACAGTAAACACAATAAGCATTCCAGACCACCTGATGGTCTCCTGAATTAAGATAAATATCAATATCCATCTGGAGACACCACCTAGGCCCGGCAGACAAGGCGGACATTAAGTACATAGTTTTGTTGCTTGTGCACATAAAGCTCAGACCTTCCTTTCTTCCTCATCTCAGATGGCACCCCAAGACTTCCCCTCCAACAATTAGCTCAGAACAAAAGGACTTTTTTCATACCAGGTGCATTCAAGCTATGATGCAGGTTTCCTAGCTCTGAACAGACTTACCTGGCCCAACCAGAAAGTGGCAGGGCAGAGAACTGCTGATTGTAGGTATAGAGATGAGTCACAGAGAGAGGTAGGAGAGGAACAAAGATCGAGAGGATATTGGGAAGAAGAGGACCAGAGAGATGGAGTCACCAAGAAGAAGCAGAGGGAGCAGGAGATGAACATGTCTTACTGAAAAAAGGTACTGCCAAGTGGTAGAGGGTAGATTACTAAATATGGGTTAATTTAAGTTGTGAGAGCTAGTTATTAATAAGCCTAAGCTATTGGCTGAGCATTTATAATTAATAATAAGTCTCTGCGTGATTATTTGGGGAGCCATCTTGCAAGACAGAGCTAATTGGGAAGTATATGTATGTATGAGATAAATGAGCCTCAGGGTAGCATATGGATTAATAGAAATGGGCTAATTTAAGAGCTAGCTAAAAACAAGCCTGAGCTATCAACTGAGCATTTATAATTAATATTGTCTCTGTATTGTTATTTGGGGGAGTGGCTGGCAGGGCAGAGCTGATCAGAGGTCTAGATGGAAAACACTGCCTACAGGTGAGAAGAACAAAAAGGAGAGTATAATATTTCACTTAATTCAGGCTCTAAGTTAGTGCTTTCTGTCATCAAAATTGCTTGCAAATGTCATCTGTTAAAGCTGATTTTTAATAAACTTTTTTTAATGTAACCTAATCTTTGAAACTCTTTTTCACACAGATAAGTATTGCCAAATATTAGCTTCGAAACCAGGAGTGTATCATTTTAAGCATACTCATCACTTAGAAGTTACTTACATAACTCAGGTCCCTCTCTTATATAGCCACCACATGGTGTAATTACAAGGACATGTTCTGAGCAATGTGCTACTAGACAACTTTGTAGTTGTGCAAATGCAGAGTGCACAGTACATACTAGTGTAGCCTATTCGTGTAATCAAGAGACACAGTAAACAGGATGAGGCTGCCCCAAGCATGACAGTGTTGTTTCATAGTAGATGGTTTATTTTAATATATATGAAAAGGACGTTTGATACCATTTATTGCCACAACCATGCATTATGCACTGTTCACAACTGTGTGTGATCTGCTTTAATACAGCAGGTTTATCCACACCAGCATCACCACAGATATGTCAGGAATGTATTGTGCTTTGATGTCACCAAGGCTACAGCATCACTAGCTTTCACAGCTTCAATATAATCCCGTGAGACACTATAGCCATTTTCAGGAGTTTGACTATGCCTGCTTGCTGATAGTCCTCACACTGAGTTTATTGGCTGTTGACATGGAAAGAGAAAGCAGGAGGAGACCCTCACCTGAATATCAGGCCACTCCTCCCAACCAGTTGTACGTAATTCTGCTGTAATTGCACATGGCTTCAGGGTGTCTAGGAAGGGCTAGACTAAGAAGACATAAGTGGAGAAGGATTAGGGGAAGCGGGAGCCATCTGCACAGCCACTGGGGAGCCATCATCCCCATTGGTTGCAGAACTTCCACTATGACTGCTGCTCAGTCACTTATGCTTTTGACCTGAACCACTCACCCATGCCTAAGAAACTCACAGGTTTCCCAAAATGAACTTTGGTGGAATTACACCTTGCTTTGTTGTCAGGATCAAAGGAGGAGAGGTAGACATTGTTTACATCTCCCAAGGGCAGGACTCTTAGCAACAAAAATATTTACAGATATCTGTATTTTTGACAGAAAAAAATCATTAAATTGCCAATTGGTGAGTCTACAACATGGAGTATGTTGCCTTTCCTAGTTTGATAGCAAATGACAAACTCAAATTTTCTGCAGAGTACCTACTGAAGGATAATTCAGCAAAGACACTTGGAAGGTTTTAGGCTTCCACATGCATCGTAAATTTGTCTAAGGCTTTCGCCTCCATGTGCATTTTAACTAGTCTCAGCTGCAACATACCCTACGGATTCTACTTCATAATATTGAATTAGTGATTTCTCACCTTCTCTGAGCATTTGCTGACCTGCCATTGTTCCATAGTGAAGCACAGACTGCTGAGAGACTGCATCTTTAGTCATTTTAAACCAGTCAGAGAGTGCCTCGCTGAAGAAACAATTGAACAGGTACATAAACATTTGTCAACTTGTCCAGACCCAGAGAAAACCACTCAAAATCACTTGCCTTGTTTGTAAATTGACTATTGATTTTGTTCTCAGTGTTCTGAACTCTTAAAAAAAACAAAACGCTTCCTACTAAAATGCTAATAATCTTAAGTTTATTTCTCAAGAAACCTTCCTTTAACTGCTAAGATCACGAATGATTTAATTAATTCACCGTCAGTACATGGATTTTCTTGCTTGCTTGACTGGCAAATGGGACACATGGAAGCTACAGTGTCCTTGCATAACTAATAGAGCCTTGCATTATTTCATTTCATGAGAACTATAATGTATTCTGTAATAAATAAAACTTGCTAGTTAATTTTCAGAATACAAGTCCCTAGAGTTGCCTTATTTCCAGCTACAGAGAAGTAGAAGACACTGAAGCCTGCTGAGCTACCACGAGATCCCACCCCAAACTTGAAGTTTAGAGCAGAAAATTGCTAATGGCCAAGTTGGCCTAATGATCTGAAGACATGACAAGGTCATACACCAGAAGATCTGAGTTTCTCACCTGTCCTTTGTCATGCCTTAAAGACATACACACAAATTCTACTTTACCATGTTTTCTGCTCTTGACATGAGTGTATTAAGTATCAATAAAAATGCTTTACAGTATAGTGATATGTGTGGTACTCAAAACACCGTTGCATTACAGATGCATCATGGATGTATCCCCATAATTTGCAGCATGTTCAGCATTACTTTGTAAGGATAAAGCCCTTGTGTCTGGTCTCTGTTCATCCACTCAATCAACTCTGCTGTGGTTTCATGAAATCACATAGATCAAACCTACCAAATGAGTATGAAATTCACCAATAAAACTTTATTGTTCATAACATTTTCATTTGCCACCCAATTTTCCTTTTGGGTTTTCCCAATCATTTAACGTATACAAGCCATAGTTAGTTCACAGCCCTACAAAGACAGGTGGTAGATCAGAAATGGCCATGGTCCATGATGTGTTCAACCTCCAATCGGTGTAACAAACTCCAGGTCTGAGAGCTAGACCCAAATCCTTATATAGTGAACGGCTCAGCTAATTCATAGACCCTTCCCTTTGGTTGAAGGAAAGATTAGAATTCCTTGAGGAAGGGACTCCAGAGGACACACTGTAAGCCTAACCAGAGGGAACCTCAACCAGTCATTATAGTGACATCTCCTTAAAACTGATAATATTGGATCTTTCAGGAATTAGCTAAAAACAACATGCAGAAAAATAAGCTAGTTGGTGAGAATGTTATGGAGTTCTGTGTTTTTATAACCAGTCATTAAAAAAAAACAAAAACCACAGGCCAATGTTTTCACTGTTTACCTCTGTCCTTGTCCTTCAAGTAGCATGCTGGTAGGCTCTGTCCCTTCCCCTGTCATCAGTCAGGCGCGTCTCTGGCCTCTCTTCTCTGTCCTTCCAGCACCCATGAGATCACAGCACCGTCCATTTATAGGACAATTGCTAAAATAGCAACTGAGGTGAGACAGAACACTAGCAGCCAAGAAATAAATGTTTTGGTCCATGTGCTTAAAAATAACCAGTATGGAATGACATCATGGGAAAAATCCGGAGAAGACTGAGCTCGCCCAGTATGAGGTCACCGAGGCTCTTCTCCTGGATGCGCCTCCCCTTTCTATACCCCAAGCATCAAAAGCAAGACAATCCCCTGCATTTCCTAGTGTTTGTTCCTCCAAAGCAGAGGGAGGTATAAGGAATTTTCATTTAGTAACCAGCATTATCTACTCTTGACCCATGGCATTATTTTTAGTTTTTAAGAGAAAAACACTAAAGGTGACGGCAGCTTATGCAGCATCTTGTCGTTTTCGACACAACCAAAATCTTAAAGCTCCATTTATTTCTTGAAGAACATGATGCAGCTTTTATTGGAGAGGGACGTAACAAAGAGAATAAGAAAAGAACTAACAGTTACATATTAGCCCCCACTGCATACCCAACCCTGCCCCACCCTACGCACCTCACTCCATCTGATAATGAACATCCATCACATGTTAAGCATACTGTAAGTGTCAGAATGCAAGCTAAAAGCATCCCAGGGATAAACCAGGGGCCCAAATTCTCAGCAGGAAGATGCAAGAGACTAGTTAGAACCCCTGGATCTAAACTAATATGCAGAAGGAGTAAGACTGACAAATGGGATGAAAGCTGGCTCTTTCCTGACTGAAGATCCCAAGCAAAAACTATGGCTCCTATGAAATGGCAGTTCTGTCTTCCCATAAAACCGTGCCAGGGAGCCTTCCTGCGGACTTTGTCAGTATCTTTGACTGAATCCTATTGTGTCGGTCACCATGTTTATCACACAGCCATGCGACTATGGACCTTCTTTCCTGCACTGTAAGCTTCTTGAGGGTAGAGACTGTTGGTTTTCTTCTTGCTTGGGAACTATTTTCTTATTTTTAATAAACAAGTCTTACAGACTCCACATTGGAATTAATGTCAATGAACAAAGTGGTGTGTACCATGGCTTTTAGGTCTAAAACTCAGTGCCATGTACTGTGATATAAGCCCAAATGAAGTTTTCAAAAATTGCAGTTGAATTCACCTTGTATTAAAATGAAGTTATATGGGACTATGTAGCAGTAACAGTGAGTCTTCTGGAATTGGATTAAGCTGAGGATCTTGCCCTCACTACCTACTGCCTGAATAATGTTGTTGAATTCCTTTAAGTCTCTGGACACCTAAGTTTTCTCATCTGCAAAATGGGGATGTGATGAACACTGGATTCATAGAGCTACTGTGGGAATTAAATGAAGTGGAATGCATGCGAGATCTAAAAGGAACCTGTGTGGTGAGACTCTCTTAATCACACTGCCATCAATAGTAGAGGAGAATGCAGTATTAGGGAACAGTGGTCCATCTGCACCTGGGGTCATAAAGCAGTGGTCTACTAGAGGACAACCTTCACGACATTTAAAAGATTAATACAGAATACATACATGACCTCAATTTTTAATTCTAAAAACATCAGAACTGGGAAAAGATACAAAGGACAATTCACAGCAACAGAAACTCAGTCAGGGTATATAAGCACACATTTACAAATTAAACAAACAAACCAACAATACACTCCAGTCTTGCAAAAAGAAATGGAAACAAAGTAAACTTTAGGGAGTAAAATTCTTAGCGCCAAACTGGAGAACATTTCAGGACACGATGTTGTCAAGTCTCCACACGGATCAGGTGACGGGATCTTCTACAGACGGTGGGGGTGTAAATTGGTATTGTAGACTGAGATCAGGAACTCTCTGGTAAGACTGGGCATGTGCATATCTGAGCACCACGCAGTCTCCACAGTAGGACCATGCAATGGGTTTACGAGCAAAGTACTTGACCAGACTGGCCTAAAGCCTTCCCATTTCACAGAAGCTGTTTCCACACCCATCAACATTTTCGGGGCGTATTGTTTCTGAAAAACCTTCAGCTAATGAAAGAAGGAGCACCTCCCTCAATGACTGTTTAGGAAGCAGGAAGCCCTTGGGCCTCTAGTTCTTTCCACGCTGCACAGTGAGGTACTGAGCTGCACTGCAGAGAGGGAAAGGAGAAATAACACTCTAATAGTCCAGTGACAGAACGTGCAGTTCCTACGAGCAACTCTTGGGTGAGGCATCTGAAATATGCTATGAGTTTTGAAGGGTCACCTTCTATGGGTCTCCTCCAGGGTCCCCTCAGTGCTGTGCCTGGAAAGCATGAGCGGCTTGAAACAGCATCACTGGACATTTTTCTGCGCATCATTGAGATGGTGTCCAGAACTATATAATTTCCTAGAGTTCGACAAAAGTCCACATGAGAGACTCTTTCATAATTTCTAACTTGTTTTGTGGCCTTCAATCAAACACTGAAAATGCTCATTAGAAAAATGCATCATGAAGAATCTAATTGAAATTAGTCTTCATCTCATTTTATTTGTAACATGCTCAATGCTTTCTCTTCCTAGGAATAACCAAGAAAAGCGCAAATACAGGCATGCATTCATGGTGATCAATTTTAGCATTCCACAGCTTTCTCCTTAAACACCAGGGGACAATTTTATGCTGAGGATGATAAATTAGTGCATTATTGATGATATTTACACTTGATTCTAATTCATTTTCCCCCCAAGGCGGAACATAATCAATACACACACACACACACACACACACGTTCACCAAAGAAATACCATGGTTTTTATCATAGAACACACTTCAGATATAGCTTACAATTTCAGCTGAACTGCACCTCCTTTTTTATAAATTAGATAACACAAATAGTCACATGACCCACTTTCTTTTTATAACTTATTAAAAAAGTGGATACATTAATTCTATTGGATATGCATCATTTAAATCTCTCTGCAATATATATTCTGACATGCATTTCTCAGTAGTTTTAGTAATGTTTGATATTTATTCAATATTAAATGCAAATTAAATTCAAGAGATACTTGATGACATTTCTTAATCTTGTATTAACATATTTATTTGAATTAAAAATTAAGTTGGGCTATTTTTGTTCAAAAAAGGTTTCATCGCTGATATATTTGACAAAGGCATGGGCTTTCTCCATATAGGAAGGATAGTTTTACAAATAAGCAAAGAAAATCTGCAGCTCTGAAGTTTCAGTGAAAATCTGTCTCATAGTGTGATGAGATTAAAAATTATCAATAGTAAAATAGACAATGTGTCTGTTTTTCCAATGGTGACAGACACTGCTGGCTGCTGGGCTCCTGTATGTCCCAGTGTCTTATCTAAGGGCTCAATGTGTCTTCTAGACTCTTTTTTTCCCTTCAGATCTTGGTGGTGGTAGTGGTAGTGTGTGAGTGTGTGTGATGTGTTTATGCATATGGCATATTTACAGACACACTTGCCATGGCACTGAGATATAGGTCAGAGGATAACCTCAGATGTTGGTCCTTACCTCTCACCTTATTTGAGACAGGCTCTCTTTGTTTGCAGTTGTGCATGTTGGGTTGGTTGATCTGCAAGCTTCAGGGGATCCTCCGGTCTCTGCCTCTCTGTAGGAGTGCAAGGATTAGAGACGTAGCTGCCACACCAGGCTTTGTGTGCATGCTGGAGATTTGAAGTTAGGTCTCCAAGCTCACACTGTACGCACTTTGGGTAAAGCACTTTCTTTACCCAAAGAAATGGCACAAGCCATTTCTCCAGCCCTGTGTCTTCCAATCTTAAAGGACTTGCACATTGTCTCTGGCCTTCACTCCTGTTCAGAGGAGCCTGAATGTACCAGGGACAAGGAATGAGAGATGAGAGCCCACGGATACGTTCTCCATTGCCTTGTCCTTCCTGGGACAGTTTATTGTTGTGGTTGTTATATTTTATTTGAAGTTTTGAGATAGGGTCTCATCCCATAGGATTGACCGGTCTAGTACTCACTATGTAACCAGGCTGGTCTCAATTTACAGCAACCCGTCTGCTTCTGTCTCCCAGTTGTGGGGATTACAGGCACAGGGCATCACATCCAGCTCATGGAACAGGTTCAAGGTGCTGGTTACAGGACACCTGGGGGGCAGGAACTCACTGGATAATCCCCTTTGGGTTGGATTTGCTTGTTTTTCAACCTCACATTTCCCATGCTTTCATTGAACTCTCAGGGACAATTTGCTAAGAGAAGTGTTCACACTGAAATGTTATTATTTCTGTTTAATAAGCTACAAACAATTATTGTTTGGTAAGAGAGCATTGTTTCCCTGACCAATTGTGCAACAATAGGATTACTCAATCCAGAAGTTTTCATTGTCGAGGAAATAAACTCTCAGATAAATCTATTGAACTCAGCACTGAATCTTTGCATCTGCTTTGAGGGGAGCCCAAACTAAGACACTGGCTCATCTACAAGAGTCAGCTTTAAGTGAGAGAAGAATGGGTACCATTTAGAACAATCTGGGGCATCTTAGAAGACGTTCCTGGGCAGGCAGTCTCAGACTTAAGGCTGCTAATAAGTTGTTCAAATGGGTGGTAGAATTTCTGCCTGTCAAGTGAGGCTCAACACTCATGGCTTGAAGAAGGTAAGAGGATTTGCAGCAGATATAGGGCTAGAAATATTTTTGTTGGGGCCTGAGTTGGCTTAGTGGTTAAGAACACTGGCTACTCCTCTAGAAGACCCAGGTTCAATTCCCAGTGTCTATATAGCAGTTCATAACCATCTGTAACTTCAGTTCCAGAGGATCTGACATCTTCTTCTCCTTGGGCACCAGGTATGCTAGTCACATATACTTATACCCATAAATTTTTTTTTTAAGAAAAATGGTTTATAATTTTTTTTAGACTAGTCATGTTTGGTTCTACCCTAGGTCTCTGGACTATCCAGTCTCTGGTTTCTGGCCTTCTGAGCAGTGTTGGGCATGGGCATGGGCATGTGGAGTGGGCCTGAAATGAAATCAGACATTGCTTGGCCCCTCCTACAGGCTCTGTTCTATCATCACCCCAGCATATCTTTCAGACAGGGCAGATTGTAAGTGGAGGGTTTTGTGACTGGGTTGGTGTCCATGTTTCTCTTTCCATAGCTTGCAGAGTACCTTCCTGTTTCAGAGAGACTAGAATGTAGAGGTGAAGGCTCCACACCAGCTCAACCTCCCGATGTTCAATGAATTGAGTAGCAGTTGTCCTCTGCAATGCGCCCCTCACCGCCACCCTTACCCCTACTGTAAGTTTTCAGAGAGTGACCCTCTGTCCTAGCACCAGCCTGGGTTGTTTGGGGGTCTCCAGGGGACCTCTTTGGCCAATAACTCAAATGAATGTAACCCGGTCCCACCACTGAGAGCCTTGCCTGGCTAACAAAAGATGGCCAATTCAGACTCCATATCCTCCTCCTTTACTAGAGGCCCTCACTAGGGTCACTCTCACAGTTTCCAGGAAGTTTCTACTCTACTAGGGTTCCACACCATTCCCCAAATGTCCCCCAATTCCAGCTGCGTCTCCCCACATTCTCTCCCTCCATATCCCCCACTTTCCTGATCCTTCCAATTCCCTCCCCTTCCACCTCAGACTACCTGCAGAATCTAGTCTATTTTCTCTTCCCAGGGAGAGCCATACATCCCCCCCTAGACCCTCCCTCTTTACCTAACCTCTCTAGGTCTGTGGATTATAGCTTGATTATCACTTACTTAACAGCTATTATCAACTTATAAATGAGTACATCCCATATTTCTCTTCTGAGTCTGGGTTACCTCACTCAGGATGATTTTCTTCTAGTTGGATCCATTGATTGTAAATTTCATGATATCATTTTTTTAACCACCAAGTAATACTTCATTGTGTAAATGTAGCACATTTTCTTATTCTGTTCTTCAGTTAAGGGACATCTAGGTTGCTTCCAGGTTCTGGCTATCATGAATAAAACTTCAATGAACATAGTTGAGCAAGTGTCCTTGTGATAGGATATGGTAGGATTGAGCATCCTGTTGGTATATGCCCAAGAGTAATATGTTGTTCAAATTCCAAGTTGTCTTTAAAAACCCATACCAGATATTGGGGTAGATGCTGAAAGATCAAAGAGCCAGAGGAACAAGTCTGCCATATCTTACCTCTAGGACTCCTCAGCCTGAAAAGGCTTTAGTTCCTCTCTCCTGGTGCTTTATATACCTTTCTCTGCCCTGCCATCACTTCCTAGGATTAAAAGCATGTGTGCTTCCCAAGCAAAGGCATGAGATCTCAAGTGCTGGGATTAAAGGTGTGTGCCACCACTGCCTGGCTTTGTTTCTCACCTATACTGAGTCAATCTCACATAGTCCAGGGTGGCTTTGAACTCACAGAGATATAGATGGATCTCTGCCTCCTGAGTGCTAGGAGTAAAGGTGTGTGCCATCACTGCCTGGCCTCTATGTTTAATCTAGTGGCTTGTTCTGTTCTCTGATCTTCAGGCAAATTTTATTAGGATACACAATATATAACCACAGTGGTATAGCTGGGTCATGAGGAACAGCCATATTGATTTTCATAGTGGCTGTACAAGTTTGCACTGCCACAAGCAATGCTCTGTGTCCTCTCCAGCATGAGCTGTCTGTCACTTGTGTTATTGATCTTAGCCATTCTGACAGGTGTAAGATGGAATCTCAAAGTAGTTTTGATTTGCATTTCCCTGATAGCTAAGGTTGTTGAACATTTCTTTTAAATGTTTCTCAGCCATTTGAGATTACCATATTGAGAATTGTCTGTTTAGATCTGTACCCTATTTTCTAGTTGGATTATTTGATTTTTAATATCTAGTTTCTTGAGTTCTTTATATATTTTTGACATGAAATTTTTCAATTAAAAGTATCTTCCTATTGATTAATTTCTAGGTGATGTTTGGCACACAAGTTATATGAAACGGACAGAATCTGGATAAAATTGTTACCTCAAATATCTTTCATTCCATTTTGTTATAATCAATACGTTCTTTCTGCACCTATTTCTGTTAAAATGGCAAGGAGGAATAAAAGATGCATCCAGCTATGTGGCCGCATGGACAAACAAGGCAGAAACCTTGGTCCTTTCTCTTAACAGAAACGTTGACAGTGAGATTTTATTTTTTGTTTGTTTGTTTAGTAAACTACAAGCCGATTAGTGTTATAGTATAGTTTGATTTCCTAACCAGTTGTCCCACAATCATTACAATAAGTCTATCCAGGAAAGAAAGTTTTTAGCATGATCTTATGGTCCTAGAAAATTAAACAAGTTTGGCAAAAGGAAGTTAGCTATGGGGCTTCTTTCTTCTTGGTGTCGCTCACCATTTTCTGAGCTTATTTGAAATATGGACTTTAGTATGGAAATATTTTTAAGATACACACACACACACACACACACACACACACACACACACACACTGTTGCTTCATCTTCGAGGACATTATGTACATGGACTACTTGGAATTATCCCCAGAGAGTAGATTTCTCTTCGTTCTTCCTTTTACATTTAAATATTTTGTCTTGATGTGTCTCCAGAATCAGATTCTTTTCTTCCCCCGTTCTCTAACATGCATCAATCAACATGTAATGTGATCCCATTGGGAACAGTTTTGTTGTAGGCTCGACCAGTTAACTTTATGTTGTTTTAATGTGTTGAATCTGTACCAAGCTTTTCATCAAATACAATGTAATCATCACTGTTTTAATGTCCTTGAATTCTAATTCTGACCTCTTGGAGCCTCTGATTCGATTATCAATTTTTATTGACTGATTTTTTTTTTTAATCTTCAGTTTTGTTCAGTATTGCTCATGTTTTCCTGGTCCTTCTTATGCCCCATAATTTCTGACTAGATTTAGTTTTACCTCACTGGATACCAGATCTCTTACTTATACATAAATTAATAAATACATAAATATATTTATATGTACACATGAGAGAGTATTGTGCTGGTAGACAGTAAATTGTGTGAAGCTTCTGGGTTATTTGGGGGTTTGCTTTAAAAACTTGCTAGGCAATGCAGAACAGCATTTAGTCTAAGGCTGACCCCTACCCCAAGACCTTCTAAATACTTTATTTGGTGACCCATTTCCTAGTTTGCCTGGGCATAGGCACTATTCCCAGCCTTGTGCATGCTCTAAGGGATGGCTCCCTCCGGTCACTCTCTGTCCCTTCTGACACTACCTGTCTCACGTAATACCCTCGGATCACTCTGTTTCCTCCGTTGATGCTTGTGCTAGGGAAATTCTCGAGAGCAACCCTAGGTGTGTCTTAAGGATCACTCTGAAGCTCTCAATCTGCCACTGCATCTGAAAACTCCAGCTACCTTGAACTCCCTGAAAGATACATCTACTCAGGTCAGGGCCTCTGAAAAATGCCCTCTGGGTTCACTCCACCTACACTTCTGCCTGGGAAAATCTCTCAAGGAGCCCACTGGGAGCATTTGCAAGGGTCGTCTCATTTTGCCTCCGTCTACAGGGACAGCTGAACTTCATTGCCTTCTGCCCAACAGCTTCAAAAACTGTAGCTTTTCGGATTTTGTCCAACTTTTCAGTTGTTTGGTGTACACAGGGAAATCTGGTTCCTATTACTGTATTTCGGCAGAAAGTAGAAATTCTGCCTGTCAATACCCTCCTTATCAGTTCCTTTCCATTTAAGACAGTTGGTACCACCTGTTTGCCAGTTAGTATCTGGTGGATACACATCTATTTCTTCTGTTCCTCCCTCAGTTTACCTCCTAGTCCCTTCACAGTTAGTCCTTAAAAGTCTCCAGAGCTGTACTCATAGGAGTTCCCCTTTACTTCCTGTCTGGAGTCCAGCTCCAGTGGGGTTCAGTTCCCAAAGAGCAGGTGTGGAGGGAAGGAAACTGATGGGATCTGAGGGTGAATCAGGTTGGCTGCCTGGTTATTTTAAAAAAGGCTGCACCTTTTATACTCTATAACTGCACAGAGGATGAAATGTGAGGAATGGGGCTTGTGAGCTGGGGTGGGGCTTGAGAGCAAGGATTGAGGAAACTTTCATCGACCTTGACAAGTTAATAAGCACCACAGTCATATGTTAATGAAGAGTCACAAATTCC
Source organism: Peromyscus maniculatus bairdii (assembly GCF_049852395.1). Lineage (NCBI taxonomy): Eukaryota > Metazoa > Chordata > Mammalia > Rodentia > Cricetidae > Peromyscus > Peromyscus maniculatus. Next base: position 122,650,647 of record NC_134856.1, on the reverse strand, counting down.
TCCTGCCAGAGATAAGGAGAATGAGTGCCTTTGTAGCCAGCAGGAACTTTCTTCAAGCCCCTGAGGAAATGGGGGCTTTTGTTTAAAGGCCTGACCTTGGGAAAAGGACTTTCTCAGGGACCAGACACTCCATTACAGAATATTGCAGTTTTTTGTTTTTTGGGGATTTTTTTTTTTTATGGCTTAGTTTATCCAAATAGCTAGAGCTTAAAGTGAGCAAAGGCAAAGTTAGACAAATATTACTGTGAACCTGAGTAGACCTTAGGAATTTATAAATCTTGATTATCAAATATACCTTATTTATCAAGCATATGTTACTTATCTAAATTTTCCAGCAGCTTGATATTAGCTTGTGTGGGAGTAGGCAGAGTTATCACACTCTATGGTTCCACAGTGACAGGGATTTTTTCCAAAGAATTGTTTTGTTTAAAGAAGCTGCCATTGTATACATCTTCATCCTCCACCAAGGCCCACACAAAATTTCCCAAAGGAAAATGTTAGAATTCCTAGCCTTTCCCCATGACCGCTCATTCACTGGCAAGATGCTTAGTCATCCCAGGGCCTTACGTTCTACATAACCTGTGTGCTGCGTGATCACGTAATTTACACGCAGCGTGATCATGCAATCTATGCACATATGTGCATGTGCAGGGAGGGGGGAGACCTATAAAAGTCAGGTTCTGCCTATCCCTCTCCTCTCTTCCTGCATGGTCTTTCCATAGGCCTAAACACATCCCTTCTGTTCCCTTCCCTTAATAAACTCTTACAGTGGGTTTTGTTGTACCTCGTGGCTTTTCTTGCATGGCAAACAGCGCCACTTAATGAATAACATTGCGCCACTTAATAAACATCAGAAAAGGCATAAGGGAACTCCCACAAAAATGAAAGTGACAGGGAGCTGGAGGAGTGTGGTCTGCAATGTCAAAACGCTGGAACTTTGTCAGGCAGTGATGGTCGCCATGCAGTCCACACCACTTACATGTGCACGCAGGAGTATGGGGCATATGTAATTATTATATTCCAAGTACTTTTCTAAGGATTTCAGGTCCATAAACTCATCATATTCCTTTCAGCAGCCCCATGAGATGGGATTCATTACTACATCTACTTTAAGGGTGAGGAACCAGAGGCACACAGAGGTAAAGAACCTTTACAAGGTTAGGCTAAGAGGGTGAAAACTGGCCATCTGAACCAGCTCCCAGGAAGGCACTGCCACCTCCCCTAACACATCTTCCTTCTTCCAGTGTCTCTGTCCCACCATGCTAGGTCAGTCTGGTTTCAACCTGGCCTAAGGGGCCATGAGAATGGTGTGTCTACCTCCACGTCATCTCTTTACTGCATTAAACTGAGCTGTGAATCCCATATCTGATGTTCTCTCTCTTGTGCTAACACTCATGAGTGGCATTTTTGGAACATACCCATAGGCTCTTCCTGGATACCCTCCTGCTTAGTTTCTATTCTGCTTGTCCCTTCTCTGCCATGAAGCCACAGGGTCTCCCTCTCCTCTCCTCTCCTCTCCTCTCCTCTCCTCTCCTCTCCTCTCCTCTCCTCTCCTCTCCTTTCCTCTCCCTCCTTGATCCTCTGCCTGATGACTCTTAGTTATGATGTTCTTTTGGCCTACAACCGACAAACTCCATGTTTACATGTTTACTTTGACTCACTATAAAATATCCTGCGTGTGACATTCTTTTGAGCACTTAGAATACATCCCATAAATGGATAAGAGTGGGTAAGCTTCCTGATGAAGGAGACCCTGTAATACATGACACATTGGGAGAAGGAAGTCATGCTTACAAACCCAGTTAGAGTTTCCATGTGGCATGTGAATCAAAGCTAAAAGAAACATTTTGAGAGCTGATAGCTTGTGCTGCCTGTTGTGGGTGTTAGTGATGGTCCCCACTCTGCTGTCTTCTGAGGAGTAAACCTCCTCAGGTTCTTACCCAACTGCTCTTTCATTTGCCATATGGAACTATTTTATGGTGATGTTATTTATGGGTGATTCTAGTCTGGAGGAATTATGATTGATTCAGCACTTGGTCTAAGCATGAACTTTTGATGATGTAGGTCTGTTCCTAGTTAATTAACAATGGCAGATGAGAAGACTTAGGCCTGACACTTCTAGGTACACAGCTGCTTAGGGTTGTATCCTAGATAATATAATACCTCAAGTCTGCTGTGCTGTAAAATCATTCTATGAAGCTGGGCAGTGGTGGCACTGGGTGGAGATCCCAGCACTCGGGGGCAGAGCCAGGCAGATCTCTGTGAGTTAGAGGCTGGCCTGGTTTACAGAGCAAGAACCAAGACAGGCACCAAAACTGCACAGAGAAACCCTGTCTCGGAAAAAAAAAAAAAAATCATGCCATGATAGCTCTGGAGCAGAATCACGAGCTTGGCATTGGCTGCTGGAAGGACATGTTACCACTCCAGGCATGGGGAAAAGAGTGGGTTTCCTTCTGTAAAGGAATGTGCTTTGCAAAAAGAACACAGACTGGTGGTGAATGCAGCTCCCCAATTCCCAAGACACAGTGTTCACAAGAGAGGAGACATGTAACCTGAATTCAGTCATCAAGAAACAGAGACATGGTCTCCTATTCCTTGTTCTCCCTCTCTTTTCTTGATCCAGCTAGGATCTCCCACTCTCTTTCCCTCGACCGTTGCTCTTCATTGTTCCCACTCATGACCAGGCTGTTCATGTAGATCTCATCCATTTCTCCGTGTCTTTTTTGGGGTCCCATTTTTCAGGTAACCTCACTGGTGATGTGAGTAGCAGTCCAGTCATCCTTGTTCCACATCTAACATCTTCCTATGAGTGAGTACATACCATATTTGTCTTTCTGAGTCTGGGTTACCTCACTCAGGATGATTTTTTCTAGATCCATCCATTTGCCTGCAAACCGTATGATGTCATTGTTTTTCTCTGCTGAGTAGTATTCCATTGTGTATATGCCACAATTTATTTATCCATTCTTCAGTTGAAGGGCATCTAGGTTGTTTCCAGGTTTTGGCTATTACAAACAATGCTGATATGAACATAGCTGAGCAAGTGCTCTTGTGGTGTGATTGAGCATTTCTTGGGTATATGCCCAGGAGTGGTATAGCTGGATCTTGGGGGAGATTGATTCCCAATTTTCTAAGAAAGCGCCTGAGAAGGGGAGGAAGCAGAGAGCTAGGGAGGCCCACGGAGATCCACAAAGATACCCCTGCAAAAGACTGCTGGCAATGGTCGAGAGACAGCAGGAACTGACCTACTCTGGTGATGGGATGGCCAGACACCCTGATAGTTGTGCCATAAACCCCATCCAAGGACTGAGGAATCTGGATGCTGGGCCCCTGGTGGAGCACTGGGAGTCTAATTAGTGAGAAAGAAGAGGGTTTATATGAGTGAGAATTGTTGAAGCCAAGGTTGGATAAAGCACAGGGACAAATAACCAAATGAATGGAAGCACAGGATTGATGAACCAAAGGCTGAGGGGCCCCCAACTGGATCAGGCCCCCTGAATGGGTGAGACAGTCTTTTGGCTTGATCTGTTTGGGAGGCAGCTGTGCGTTGGTGCCGGGTCCTGGGCTCGTTGCATGAGTTGGCTGTTTGAATCCTGGGACTTATGCAGGGACGCTTGGCTCGGTCTGGGAGGGGGGGACTGGACCTGCCTGGACTGAGTCTACTAGGTCGACTCCGGTCCTCGGGGGAGACCTTGATCTGGAGGAGGTGGGAATGGGGGGTGGGCTGGGGGGAGGGGGAGGGGGGGCGAGAGGGAGAGAACAGGGGAATCTGTGGCTATTATGTTGAACTGAATGGTGTTGTAAATTTAAAAAAAAAAAAGAAAGAAACAGAGACAAACGCAAAGTGAGAGGCAGTTCTCAAAAGTGTCAAGACTGAGGAAAAAGAAAGAGTGGTTCCCGGGTTGGCACCCCACCTGAATGTGAGCCCCAGCACTGATTTGGATCCTGAACCACAGGAAGAACACTGGTGTCACACCTGGCCATGTTTGAAAACAGTCTGTTGGTTTTTAGGTGGTTGCTTTATGGAAGCCGGGATAAGGGTAGTATGCTTAGCTATAGAGAGGGTCTCTAAGCCCCTTTACAACTCAATGATGAATCTGAAATCACCTAAAATAAATGTTTAACACATCGGTACTATACAATGAGTAAGCAGAAAATAGATCAGTCAATTAAAAGGGGAGATGATTTATATTCCAAAGGAAGATAGCATTGATTTGTTGACCTATGGGTCCTCCTGGAAACCGGTTTCTCCTTTATATCATGTGCTAGAATCTGTCACCATTTGGTGGATGGTACAGTAGCAGGCACAAAGCATGTACTTGCTCTGCAGAGGGGCTCAGAGGCCTTCATTTCAGGGAGCCAGTTAGAGGAAGATCTACCTCTGGATATCAAGGCTGTTATCTTCAGTGCCTGTCTGTCTGTCTGTGTTTGTGCCTGTGTGTCTGTGTGCATGGTGCGTGTACACACAAGTGTGCAGCTGTACATGCCCATGCAGATGGAGGATCTCAGGCATCTTCTAACACTCTCCACTTTGTACTCTTAAGTCAGGGTCTCTCACTGAACCTGGAACTTCATTTGTTTTCACTCGTCTAGTAAGTCTTAGCTATCTTCCTGTTTCTGCCTTGTCTCCAAGAGCCCAAGTTTATAGGGGCATGCCGCCACTTCCAGCATTTGCCATGAGTTCTGGGATCTGAACTCAGGTCCTCACACTTGCACAGAAAGCATTCTTGCCCATTGAGCCATATCCCCAGTCCCTGGTCTGCCTTTTTAAATGGCCATCTGAAAACCCTCTATATGCATATATTTCTAATACAGTATTGGTGCTCCAGCTGCTGTCACAGGGGCAAGTTACTTGCCTTGTTGCAGTTTTAACATCTGTAAGCTGTAAGCATGAAGATGGTGGCCAGAGAGGGTCAGTCTTTTTAAAGCAGTACCAGCAATAACAATTCTTTTCCATGATAACTATGGTCCACATTTTACATGAAGAAACCTAGGGCTCAAGCATGTTTAATGATCCATTGATGATGCTCCAACATGAAAGGGGCCCCAGGGATCCAAGTCCATAACAAATGTAGCCACATCTTCTCCAGCCCTGCTTTTATAACTTGTAGTAGACAGATAAGTAATTTCTAACATCTCGTACAACTTTAACAAGCTCCAATTTAGTGACAGAAGTTATTCACATGAAGAATATAGACTAAAAGCAATTGCTGCAAATTACCATTGCAACAAAAATTTGGGCATTGCCAGATGAGAGGCACTTTTCTCTCCAGTTGGAGAAAAATCACCTACCATGTCTGTGTGCTCTGAACTCTGTGGCCTCTTTGCTTCTCAGTTACAGTATTCCAGCCTTCCTTTGGTGGGTTTTTTCCCCCTATTTTGAAGTCTTTTTTAGTTAAGAACAACAAACAAGAAAAATGTCTTCACAGCTTCCTGTATCCCTTCCAAATGTCAGGAGAAATTTGATGCATTTATTTTCTTTCTTGTCCCCTCTTCAAGTGTCCATTGTATGGAGCATCAAGAGATACACAAGGCCACCAATAACTTTATAGAGCTAAACCCAACAGTCATTTTTAACTGTCATTGGCCTTAGACAACCAAGTCTGGAGTCACACTCCCCTCCAAATGCTTCTTTTCTCAGCCTTCTGATACACTGCATATCCAGCTCTTATGTTTCTCTGGCAACTCCTGCTGGATGGTCTCTACTTGTCCTTGCCTTCCCATCTAGTAAGTGCAGGGATTTATTCATACCAGATCCTAGGGCCTCAGTTCTCACACTCTTCCCTGACTCAGTCTCCTTCAGTGGCTTTAAATGTGTATTTTCTGCCCCTTCGGTACTGAAGTCTGAGCTCTGGGCTGTCAGTTCACCAGCTCTGTTTAGCCACCCCCAAGCACTTCTCTTAGTTGACTCTCTCTGACCTAAATATGCAGCAGAAACAGCTTTGGAAGGAGGGTTTCTCTTGGATCATGGACTCGATGGCAGAAAGGCATGGCGTTTGGAGGGCTCTGCCCATGGCGGTAGGAGGGTTGGTGGTGTCTGTTCCCATGGCAGCAGACAAGAAGCACAGTGAGCTAGACAGGAACCAAAAGCCAGAGTGATCCAAATTTTAACTAGTGACTTCGAAAAGCCAAGCCTACAACTTTTTTTTTTGTTTCTATTTTATTTTATTTTATTTTACAATACCATTCAGTTCTACATATCAGCCACGGGTTCCCCTATTCTTCCCCCCCCCACACCCTCCCTTTACCCCCAGCCTACCCCCCATTCCCAACTCCTCCAGGACAAATCCTCCCCCGAGGACTGCGATCAACCTGGTAGACTCAGTCCAGGCAGGTCCAGTCCCTTCCTCCCAGGCTGAGCCAAGTGTCCCTGCATAAGCTCCAGGTTTCAAACAGCCAACTCATGCAATGAGCACAGGACTTGGTCCCACTGCCTAGTTGCCTCCCGAACTGATCAAGCCAATCAACTGTCTCACCTATTCAGAGGGCCTGATCCAGCTGGGGGCCCCTCAGCCTTTGGTTCATAGTTCATGGGTTTCCATTCATTTAAGCCTACAACTTTTTAAAGCCTATTTTACCTACTGACTTAGCTGTGTTTGATTCTAATGAAATCTCTTTCTTAGCTTTTTGTGAATTGATGGCAAGTTTTCATATGTGCCCTTTATGGAACTCAAGGTTTCATGAAAACCACAAATGATCTTCAATAATAGAGTCTTTTTGTTGTTGTTGTTTTTGTTTTTTTGTGGTTTTTTTTTTTTTTTTTTTTTGAGAACGGGTTTCTCTGTGTAGCTTTGCGCCTTTTCTGGAACTCACTCTATAGCCCAGGCTGGCCTCAAACTCACAGAAATCCACCTGCCTCTGCCTCCCAAGTGCTAGGATTAAAGGCATGTGTCACCACTGCCCAGCTGGTTTGTTTTGTTTTGAGACAGGGTTTCTCTGTGTAGTTGTGGCTGTCCTGGAACTCACTCTGTAGACCAGGCTGGCCTGAACTCAGAGATCTGCCTGCCAAGTGCAGGGATTAAAGGCCTGTGCCACCACCACCTGGCCTCAGCAATAGAGTCTTACTATCAAGTCCTGAGATAACTAAGAGCAATGATAGCAACCTGTTATGTCTGGGGGCCTATGGGACCTCACTGGCCAACAACTCAAAAAGAGGTAACCCATTCCTGGTACCAGGGTTTTTAATTACTATCATGTGGTGTCTACTGTAGCTATTGTCTCTCCTTCCCCATTGTAGGGTAATTCCATTTAAACTCTTAAAAACATATGTATATATTTTAGGAAGCTTCTACAGTTGTAGGTTTGCATATGACTTTAGGGATAGTTATGACTTCATATTCTCTCCTCTACTCTGCCCTTCCAGCCCCCAACCCCATTTAACCCTTCCCATTCCATTACTCCTACCCCCTTTACACTATATTCTATTCTTTCTCCTCCCACATGACCCCCTTACTAGTTTCTTGATGTCTATGGGTATTCTTATGAAATCTACAACTCTAAAGATCCAAAGCTAATATCTACATATGAGAGAAAAATGCAAAGTTTGTCTTTCTGACATGCATATTGGAGGTATACAAACCAAACATACACACAAATAAGCAAAGACACAGATCGAAGGTAGGTAAGCTAGGATGAGTAAGATCACAAAAAATCCAAGAGACAGATCTCTGGGCAACATTGGTCCCCAGAACTTGACTCTGTGGCTAGAGAAATGAGTCATGGACCTCTCAACAGCGTGCACATGATTTTGATGCTGTCCATTATTGCAAACAAATGCATCAGGATAAATCTGTATTCTACCCACATTTATCTCCGTAAATGAATGCTTAAGAATAAGTAACTCCCATAGCCATATCTATTAAGGAAATTGAATTTGTGTGGTTTTTTTTTCCTTTGGTTGTTTTGTTATCTTCCACACAAATTTTTCAGAAAATGTTTCCCAGTTTATTATATGCTGCAGAATATTCCTTTACACTGTGTGAAGATGTGTCACTGTGATTTGTTTAATAAGGAGCTAAATGGCCAATAGCTAGGCAGGAAGAGGTTAGGTGGGGCTTCTGGCGATAGAGAAGACTCAGAAAGGAAGAAAGGCAGCGTCATCAGCTAGATGCAGAGGAAGCAGGACATGCAAGAGAATAGGTAAAAGCCATGAGCCATATGGCAGTATGTAGATCACTAGGAATGAATTAATTTAAGTTATAAGAGCTAGTTAGAAACAAGCCTAAGCTAAGGCCAAGCTTTTATAATTAATAATAAGTCTCCATATCATTTTTTGTGTGCTGGTGGCTCAAAGAAAAATCAGTCTACATATTGTGTCCAATGTGGGGTTCAAATATCCAAACATAGGGTCCAAGAAACCTAAGAAAAGTTCTAGACAAGGAGCTAGATGTGGCTTTCTAGTCCTGTAGCCTCTAAGGTGGGCTAGTGCTGGGCATACAGAGTCATGGCTACTGGCTACTGCCTGCAGGCTAGAGCCAGCTGCCAGCACCATGAGCCAGCACCATGGGTTAAGCTGAGCTGATATGGCAGTTCAAAATTTCTCTTATGCAATCAGAGAATATTACAGGTACTCAGTAAAAACAGATCCAGATGGAGGAGGAAAAAAAACCTCTAAATAAGTTATGGCATGTTTTAAAAATGTGCATAGGCTTAAAAAATGGGTATAAGTAGTCATAAAAATAGTTTATAAATAACAAAAAGAAATCTTTAAAGAAAGAATAATGTGATATAAAAAGGATAAGCCACATAAAAATGGAAATATACAGGAGGTCTGGATCCAGTATGGTGTCTTGTTGACTTTGAATTATTTGATTGCTGATGAGTGAACAGCTGCTGAGAGACATGGAGTTATAAAAGGGACTGCCAAATTAAATCAGCCTAGATACTTTAGGAATGGCTTAACTTTAAAATGGAATTCAGAAAATTTATTGCTTTGGGGAAGAAGTTATGCTTTTATGTCCACAGAAAACAAAAAGGCTGTGGACTAATTCAAGGTTGGTAGAGATCAGGTTTGACTGAGGGTGAGCCCCCCAAAAATCCTGGCTACCAACATTAAAAAAAAATCTAGAAAAACAACATGACAGGTGACATATTTTATCTGCTCAGACATAAAACAAAACAAAAAATAATCACCTTTGGCTGGCTTGTGTACAGGGCACCATCCATACTTGTGTAAAAATAGATATGTATATTACCTATGAAAGCTTGTGTGTTTTCAGAGCAAGAGGACCATACACCAATGAAAACCAGTGGTCTGGGTGATCCAGCCTCTCAGAGTGCCTCTGTTGCAGTTTCCTCAGACTTCTATATCCAGAACAATCTCAAGGCTGCTGGCTGAGATGGTCCAGCTTCACAGACTATTCTAACCAGGACTACAGATAAAACTTGTGCTTTCCCATTACATAGAGACTGAAAAACAAATGTTATGGCTAGTTTTTCCAGGGCTTGGCCATTATCTCAATTTTCCCAGGTCCCATAAAGATGCCATTGTCCACAGATATAGGAAGCGGTCTAGAGAACACAACGCCCACATTCGAAGAGTTGGGATGGATGGTTTTAGTTGTTTGGTGAATTATGGATGTTTATCATCATTTTATGGAGGTGGATTGCAAGTTGTTTTTGGTCATAGAAAGAAAATTAAGCAAAGGAAATTAGGTTCAGGGATCTCATTCTGAAAAGAAAAAAAGGGGATATAGGAATGATATGATAAAAGGGCATATTATTTTTTGTTTGTTTGTTTTTTGAGACAGGGTTTCTCTGTGTAGTTTTGGTACTGTCCTGGATCTTGCTCTGTAGACCAATCTGGCCTCAAAGTCACAGAGATCCACCTGGCTCTGCCTCCTGAGCACTGGGATTAAAGGCATGTACCACTGCCACTGGGATGAACTACTTTTAAACTAAAAAAGCAACTACAAGTCTTACATATTTTATATTGGTATGAATTTTTGTATATTGATACAAATTTAAGGTTATTTTTGTTATATTTATGATTCTATTCTTGTTTAAGGTATTCTACCTATGCAGGTCATTTAAAAATATAATATGAAGTTCTAGTCCTTGAAAGCTATTTAAGATATGAAGAAATATAGGTTAGTGGTCAGTCATCTACAACAATCAGACTTACAGTCATGTTAGGTATATTTTCAAGGTCAATCAGAAACATATTTTAAATAGATGGTCTTCAAACACTTCAGAGACCTACAGAATATGGCAATTTAATGTCTTAATAACAGAGCTTTTTATGACACTGAGACATGTCTCCTCTTGACAGCACTAATCTACTTCATAAAAGGATGATGGGCATCAAAGAACCTCCATAAGAAGTTTGTTTTCTTTGTGGCAAAAGCTAGTCATCTGGGCAAGAAACTGCCCTTGCCTTGACTGCTGACAACATACTGTACAAACTGGACAAGCAGGACACAAGGAATAAGACTGCCAAACTTTGCCAAAACAAGGTGGGACAGTGCTTCAAAATTCCTGCTTCACAGAAAAGTCTGTCATATATTCTAGGCTTGTAGCCTGAAGATGGATGCCCCAACATTGCAGAGTAACCTTGGGTGACTGTCCAGGCAGCCAGCTGTTGCTGTTATTTCTTATAGTGTTGGAAGCTGCTTGCTCTACACTTCCAGTTTACTCAGGTAATATTATATCTTTCTCAGGTCTTTGATGGGGTTGAAGACTAGATAGTTAATAGTTACAGTTTTCTTTGTTACCAAATTCAAAAAGGAAACACAAAAAAAAAGGTATGAAATGTATAAGGTTGAGAGACATAAAAGCTTAAATTGTTTATCTAAGAAAATGTTTTGAGGTCTAAAAAGATAGTTTCAAGAGGTTAATACAAGTTATGGTAAAAAAATGCTTTAGGCATAAAACTTAAAATTCATCAAGATACATAACAGAGTATTTTCTCTGAATATGCCAAATACAAATGGACAGAACATTGTGAATGTAATTCTTACTTGACAATTGTTCTTTATATATATATTTTAATTTTATGTTTATGTGCATTTGTATTTTTACCATGGGTGTCTGGGTCCCCTGAAACTGGAGTTTCAGACAGGTGTGAGCTGCCATGTGGGTGCTGGAAATTGAACTCAGGTCCTCTGGAAGAAGAGTCAGCACTCTTAACCCCTGAGCCATCTCTCCAGCCTGATAATTGTTCTTATTGTTTATAATTTTATTATATTAGAGTAACACCTTTCATCTTAATTTAGACAAAAGGGGGAAATGTAGAATATTCCTTCACACTGTGTGAAGATGTGTCACTGTGATTGTTAATAAGGAGCTAAATGGCCAATAGCTAGGTAGGAAGAGGTTAGGTGGGACTTCTAGGGACAAAAAGGATTCAGAGAGAAAGAAAGGCAGAATCACTAGGGGGATGCAGGACATACAAGAGAAGAGGTAAAAGCCAAGTGCCATGTGGCAGCACAGAGATTACCAGAACTGGGTTAATTTAAGCTATAACAGCTAGTTAGAAACAAGTCTAAGCTAAGGCCAGCTTTCATAATTAATAATAAGTGTCTTTTTTTTAAGCTGGCAGCCCAAAGAAAAATCTGTCTACAATTGTATGAGGACAACATTGTCCTTGCAATAAAATGAGAGAGAGGAAATGAAAATTGCATACCAGCATCCTTCTGATCATAGAGTGAAACGTTCTTAAATAGAAAATCATACCAGGAACATGCACACATATAAGATGACTAAATGGTGTTTGTCTTGAGAAGGCAGATGTGTTCCTCATACTCACCATTCACTAACTGGGACTTGCCATGTTAATTTTTACTTCTAAAATCAGAATCACAGTGAACATGAAATTCAACTTTACGTGCCCCAATAGTATGGCTAACAGCTGAACAATTGACACTAAGTAGTTGGCAGAGTGCTCAGAAAATAGTAAGTTTAGGGAATCTTGGCCACACTTACTGTAATGGCTAAGCTTGTCAATGTGACATAACCAGGAAGAAGGAACCTCAAGTGAGGAGTTGTCTCCATTAAACTGTAGGCAGTGAGGCAAGTTCTTGATTAATGATTGATGTGGGAGGGCCCAGCTCTCTTTGGACAGTACCATCCCTGGGCAGGTGCCTGGACTGTATAAGTGAGGCAGTTGAACATGAGTCCTGGAGCAAGCCTCTAAGCAGCTCCACTCTATGCTTTCATTTCAAGCTCTTGCCTTGAGTTCCTGCCATAGCCTTCCTTAATGAAGTACTATAATTTTTTTTTTTCTTTTCGAGACAGGGTTTCTCTGCGTAACTTTGCGCCTTTCCTGGAGCTCACTTGGTAGCCCAGGCTGGCCTCGAACTCACAGAGATCCGCCTGGCTCTGCCTCCCGAGTGCTGGGATTAAAGGCGTGTGCCACCACCGCCCGGCGAAGTACTATAATTTGTAAGGTGAAATAAACCCTTTCATCCCCAAGCTGGTTTTAATCAGTGTTTTACCAAAGCAACAAGAAAGCAAACTAGGACATTTACTTTATATTTATAAATCAGCAGTCTCTCTCGCAGGATTTTGCCCAGAGATGGTAGGGGAGCATGCATGCCCACAAAAAAACACAGTTGCATGAATATTCACAGTGCCTGAGAGAGCAGCACCAAAGGCCCCTCAAGAGGCGAATGAATAAACAGTGGCCTTACCATATAATGAAACTCTACATGGTAATAAAGATGAAGTATGATGCATGCAAGAGCATGGATAAATCTCAAAGGTGGGCTAAATCAAACAAATCAGACCCAAGAGAATTCATATTGTACAGTTTCGCTTATGTGGATTTATGGAATAGGCTAATTTGATCTGGAGTGACAGGAAGTAGACCGGTTTGCCCAGGCTTGGGGAACAGGAAAACTAACTGGCAGAGGGGCAAAGTGGAATGCAGAGGTTGATGGGAAGGTTATGTGTCTTGATTTAGGTACTCAGTAAAATTTATCACCTGGACCTTAAAAAAATGGGAACATTCTATCCTGTGTAAATTACAACTCAATTAAGTTGTTCCAAAAGGAAGGAAGGTAAAGATGATAGGGGCAGAAACTCTGAGTCTTAATTTGCTGAAAACTCAGGTCATCTCTCAGCAACCTGATCCCTCACCAGACCATATCACTTCCCAATTTTTTTTTAAAAAGTATTCTTTAAGTGATAAGAATAATTGTGTATTTTTAGAAATTGACATTGATCATCTATTTCTTACTAAAATTTTGAATAATAATTTTTAAAACCATGTTTTTCGACATAGAGTCCCATTAGATAGACCAGACCTCAAACTCTTGATCCCCCTGCCTCAGCCTCTCAAGTACAGGGATTCCAAGCATGTGTTACTATGCCTGGGCCAAATTTGATTTCAATGCCATTCTAATATTCACTGAGGTAATGGCCCTAGCTGAGTAAACTGGGCTGGCCACCGAGGAGGAAGCTGTGGGACTCTCTTCCCTCATTCTGAGCCTTTCCTCCTTGTCATGGATAGAGATAGGACCCTACTCTCCTGAGTCACAGTCCATGTCAGTATCTGCTGTCAATGGATGATGCTCAGCCCTGAGCTCACCTCTACGTGGAGGTGCGCTTCAGAGGTAATCTGACATCTATTTCATTCCATAATTTTAAGACAGATTAACAAGCTATCAGGACTCAGTGCTGGAAGCCTGGCTCTACATTAAGGGCATTGCCCAGTCTCCTGACTGTGTTTCAGAGTATGCAAGCAAAGCCCGAACTATGGGAGGAAAGAGGGGTAATGTGAACCCTCGTCCTGGAATAAGGAAGCCAAGGACCAGAGGAGCATGGGATGCACCTAGACTCTCTAGAGAGATGTCCGAAGTTGGAGGAACAACTCCTAAGTATCTTCCTGTAAGTTCACCTGCGGCTGGGACCACGCATGTGCCACTTGCCTAGTCTCCTTCCTGTCACTATGATAAACTCCCCGATGGAGGCAGCTTCGGGGGACAATCTCCGTTACAGGCTATGGGCCAGTGCTGAGGGGGAGTCAAGGCAGGGAATTGAAGCAACTCGTCACATCCACAGTCAAGAGCAGAGAGAACGAATTCATGCATGCCTACTCATGACATTTGTGTCACTCACTGTGGGCTGTGCCCTCCCACATTCATTGTCCTAATCAAGACAAACCCCTCCAGACATACCCACAGGCTAAATTGATCTAGACAAGCCCTCCTTGAGACGCCTTTCCCCTGGTGATACTACATTGTGTCAAGTTGACAAACTAATTAAAATGAATCACCACATCAAATGTACTCATGGGATAGGTTTCATTCCCAAGCATAAGCAATATTCCTTATCTAGTATGCTTAGGACAGAAAAGTTTTAGATTCTGGATATTTTTAAGATTATGCAATATTTGCATGTATTTAATAAAGCATTTGGATACTAGGGTCTAAGTTTAAGTGTATAATCATTTATGCCTCATATGTACTTTATACACTGCATATTGATAGTAGAGTTACATAGTACTTTAAATTTAATACGAGGAATAATGTGGCACTTCATACCTGCAGTGTTGTATTGGCAATGGGAAAGTGTTTTAATTTCCTATCTCAGATTCTCAGATGCAGGATGCTCAATTTACAGAAGCCAGAAGGGATTATTTCTAAACCCTGGTCAATTCACAGGTCCACATCTCCTTCATGAAGGAGAAAAGAAAGTGCATAAGGCTTTACTTTTTAAGATATGCATTATAACTTTTCATAGTGGCTGTCCCTAAAGGTATTTTTGTCCATTTGTATAAGTCAGTATGTTGTGGACAGGAAAATATTCAAACATTCTTGGAAGTATTTTTTTACCCTGTCTCCAAGCTAACAATATCATAAACTACACAAAAGTGGAGTGCTAGTGGAGGTCAGGTGATGGGTAGGGGTTTGGAGTGTGTGTGTGTGTGCGTGCGTGCGTGCGTGCGTGCGTGCGTGCGTGCGTGTGTGTGTGTGTGTGTGTGTACTGGTCTTAAAAATACAAGAATCATGTAGAGTTTCACCTACATAACGGAGTCCATTCTCTCTTCCCATGGGCACCCCGGTGTGTCTACCCTCCCGCCCTTCCTTTCTTCCACCTCCAGGTCTTAGAACTTCCTAGTCCCTGGTCTGAGCGCTCTCTCTCTCTCTCTCTCTCTCTCTCTCTCTCTCTCTCTCTCTCTCTCTCTCTCTCTCTCTCTCTCCTTACTCAACTCATTCCTCCCCATCCTTCAAATGGAGCTCAAGGGTCACTCCGTGGGAATGCTGCCTGCTCCTATCAATCTTCAAACCCAGATCAACAACATCCCAGGATAGTGCTCCTTCCTCCAAAGCACCTGCCTTGGCTTACTGCTGTAGGGTCCTGAGGTGACTTGAGGATCTGCATCTTTTCCTAGTCTACAAACTTCCCTAAGCACAGCCCTGGGCATGGTGAGCACACAGCAAATATTCACTAAATGAGTGAATAAATGAACATTTTCACTATTTTTTAAAAGTCTTATAAGGGTTGAAACTTGACGTAAATTGGCCAGGATTGATCAGGATATTTAATATTGCAGCATTCTCTTCTGGTGACCCCGAGCAGCGGCAGAGAAAGGTGATATCAGTCACCACACACATCTCAAAGCATGAATGTGCTCCTCCAAAATCAATCAGTTAGCAACCCCCCCCCCACTTTGTCCTGCTACCCCAATACTCTTTCTTAAATAGCAAAACTGTAGTTACAGCATGAAAGCTATGTTTGGAATCTGAAAAAAAAATTAAATAAATAAAAAGCAAGTGATAAAGCCAGGAAACTCAGCCACTCGGCATTTCCTGGTCCGGTGCCCCAGCGTTCTCCATACTTCAGGCCTAGAAAGGCTGATGGGAGTTTGTGGGCCGAGAAATTAGATTGTAATTAGGATGCAAAACTCAATAGAGTTTGCTTTCCAGTCCTTAATCTCATCTGGACTTCCCTCTTAACAAACTTTATGGAAATAACTCACCCCGAACTTCCACTGTGTACTGCCAAGAGCTCCCAAATAAGAAAGGCCCTGCTTTCAGAATCTTGGTGAATGCTCTGTAGCCCTCACTTAAAAGGCTCCTTTTTGCTAGAAAAGACTGCTGGTGAGGCTTTCCCTCAAGCACAGTTTTTCTAGTAGAAACATCTGCTGCCATCTGCTGGCCAACCGACTTGTCAGTTGGGTAGGTCCGATGAAACCCTGATGCAGGCCCTAAAATTTGCAGACTATAGAGGATTTACATCGCCATTTTCTTGTTGAAAAAGTCATCACCGCTGTTATTGCAATTTGGGGGCCATTTGATTTCCTTAAAGGACACCGTTCTTTAATTACCTCCAAGGGAATACATTGTATACAAGGTTCATTTTTGAAGGAGAGGAAAGATGGGAGCTAGAAATGCTTTGAATAACTAGGAGCAGGGAGAGTCATCTAGACTCCTTTTAGGCCCTTCCATCTCTCACACAGGATTCCGAGAGAGTTTGAGGCCACTCCTCGTGCACCTGGCCCACAGCACAGTGCACACTAGTCTAGTCAGCTTTGACTTCAAGCTGGTCCATCTGATGACTCTGCAAACCGGAGTGTCCTTCTAAACCTCCTTCCCCCCAGCATGAGGACGACAGGAGGGCTGATGCTTGATCCCCTGACAAGCCTGTGCTAGGGCTGAACCTCCAAGTGACTGACAGAACCCGAACAAATTATGCTTCAGAGAAACTGACCCCATTCCAAATCAGCTGCGTACAAAAGAATGTCCCCGTCTGTAGGTATGGATATACATCAGTTTTCCTGGAATTTGTCAGTCTGGTGTAAAGGCCAGCTCTGTTTGCTTCATCCTGTAGAGAGAAACTGACAGTAGGGGCATCCCCTAGGACACTGGCATGCTTTAATGACCACAGGAAATATGGCATCCATAAACCAGTGTGGAAAAACACCCAGAAGGTACCATGATGTGCCTTCCTCTACTGGATTCATCACCAGAATTTAGGTCAGCCTGAGGGCCCATAAATGATTCCATTAAAGAGCCTCTTTTTGCTGAGAAGTGAAGGCTTATGTGACATCACCCCATTTAAGTTAGAGCATGCATAGGGAGGTGGGGTGATAATCTGTTTTCTCCTTCTTCTGTAGGGTGATATTAAATGGGAGATGTGAGAGGTAATAATATATATAAAATACATATAATTGAATGTATTTCCTTTAAGGAAATAAAGCCCTGAATGTGAATTGAAGGGAGTAATAGAAGATGATAATGCAAACAGCAGAGAATCTGCATCACAGCTAATACCGATGTCCATGTACTCATGTGTCATCTTTAGGCCTCAACACTCTCCAGTATAAGCCTATAGACCGCAGGGATAGCGCCCCCTACATGGAGTTACACATACAGCCCTCTCCAGATTGGTCACTCTACCCAACAGTTTGAAAGCTCTCGGACAAGACCCTAGGACCTCCCCTCTCTTGATCACATATATACTGGAACTAGGTGAAGTGTGCAGGTGCCCTGGACTGGTTTTAGGTGAGTGAGTGTGTGTGTGTGTGTGTGTGTGTGTGTGTGTGTGTGTGTGTGTGTGTGTGTTTGTGTGTGTGTAAGGCAACATGTGTCCTGGGAGTGAACTTTGAGGTGAAACTTCTGGTCACCATCCTATGCCTAGACATGCTGGGGCATGCCTCTGATCAAAACCAGATGCACCTGGGGGAAAGGGCTGCACAGCCAGCTAAGGCTTGCACAACCCACGCCTGTCAATCAGGGACACAACCCACGCCTGTCAATCAGGGACACAAGATGCCTCATACCACACCCCAGCAGCCACCCCTTTCTTCTCCTGCACCTATAAAAGCAAGCCTGGGAAGTAGCCTAGGACTCTTGGGGAAATCACCCTCAGGAGAGTTACTTCTTTGTTTCTGAATAGAACCCCTTGTTGCTTTGCTATCTGTGAGCACTCCTATAGTTCTTAGGACAGGGTTCCGAGAACCTGGGAAGACTCAATCCAGGCAGCGACCACCATTATACTTAGTGGGTTGTGCCCATTTCACAGATGTGTATGCTAAAGTTCAGGTGAATCAGCTTTCCCACACTGCTATGCTAGTAAAGTAGACTGTCTGACTCCAAATCCCATTGTTTCCCATCACCCCCTGCCTCTTCTTAGCATCTACCGCTTTACCAATGCACAGAATTCTTATGAGAGCTGAAGAGTAGAGGTAGTGAGGGCCCATCTGAGCAAGTTCCAGTTCTAAAACTAAGCAAGTGATGTTTGTAAGGAGCCAAATTAAGAAGCCACACTTCATCGAGCGATGTAACCTGGGTAGATGGTAAATGCAGCAGCATTTGTCTTTAAAATGACAATCATTGTCTTGGCATGAAGACAGTTCAAGCATGCAGAGCAAGCAGACACGCTTTGTTTTCAGTCAAGTGTTTATGGGAGGTGTGCATTCATCAGCAAAGCAGGTCAGAGAGGACACACACACACACACACACACACACACACACACACACACACACCAGTGACGGGGTCATAGTAACCATTACAGCTGCCTCAGGCATCTCTTTGCAACAGAATATGGTCTGTTTTCACCAGCACCCCCACCCTCATGTACGCATCCTTAAGGAATGTGGTCTTCGCTGAGATCATGGGCAGGAAATGACCTTGAGGAAAGAAAGCTCCTTGATGTCATTCCTTGAATAGTCTGCTGTCAGCTCCCCCAGACTGTCAGACAGGAGGTGGTAAGTGCTGGCTTCGGCTGTCCAAACGGGGGTCACCGCAGGCTCCCAGGAGAGAAAAAGCTGGCAATCAGAACTATTTACCTGTGGACCAAAAAAGGCTCACGGTGCTGTGATGAAGACAAATCCAAGCTCGATTCTTCCAGCTGACATTTTTCAGGACTGTGACAATGGGCTCCTCATCTACCATCTCAGTGGTTCCCCCTTGTGTGAAGGGCCTCAGAGTGCTCTCCACTGTGGAAGTGTGTGCTATGGCTTGTGGTAAACATGTCCTCTTCTGGCGTGAGGAGATCTCAGGTGTTCACCTGAATCATAAACTAGCCCACACCAAGGTTTGGCCAGCCAGCTTTCTGGCCTTTAAGTCGCATTGACACTAATGAATCAGAGCTGCAAGCTTGGCCTCGGGTGTAAAACCCCCAGGGTCAGATCTCCATGGGTCAGTCTCAGGGGGCAGTTGGTTCTTCCCCACAACTCTCTGTAATGTTCCATGCTTTCCTTCTTCTCTTCTGTCCCATGTCTTGTTAGCTTTCCCAGAATCCTTCAGCATGTCCTGCTGGTCTCCCTCCCTTAACCTAACTATCCCCACATTACCACTGCGGTATCACACACATGTCAGTCTAAGGCACCCACATAACCACTGCGGTATCACACACATGTCAGTCTAAGGCACCTGTGTCACTGGCTGTCTCCAGGGACATTCACTCTTCTTTCAAACAGATCCTAAATTTTGTCCGTGTGCCTACCACTCCCCCTATGCCGATGCTTCAAGAACTGTTGTTGCCCACTTCCTCTTGGGTAGATCTGATGGATCAGAGTTGGACCATACCCCTTGTCAGGGACCATTGTTTCTGTCCTGCCCCGTGATAGGCAATGGAAGGCTGTGGCTATTTCTGGGAATGTTCTCTGCTCTCTCACCTGCAGGACACATAACATATGCATGCTTTTGACACAGAGATGGTCATGCAGTTCTAATCATATACATGTCTTCACCCTCCATTCTGTAACCTAAGAGAATAGATCTTTGCTTCCTTTACTGCTTACTCAATATAATGCCTGGCATAAAGCTGGTCTTCCAAACACATCTGTTGAATGGGTGAGTGATAGAAAGAATGAATGATGGTGTAAGTCACCCACTAGGGTGGATTTTCCTAGCATGTTTTGTGTGTAAACCAAAGGACCAGGGATCTTGAATCCTCAGTAAAAGGAAGTCTATTTGGTGAGATGCTTGGTTAAAAAAATCTTATCTGTGATATCTACCTGTACCAGAACAAGATGCTGAGCAAAATATAATTTTTTTCTCCCCCTAATTAGGAAACAGTCCATCGATGCTATTGAAGAGACCACTCATCGGGAACTTACAGTTCCCACAGGAAATCAGCAATAGAGCAAGATGTTGAGACAGCCAAGTCAGTGCATGAAATGTACTATAGTTTCTGCAGAGACAGCCCCACATACCAATTTGTCATCAAAATCAGTAAGCCAGGTAATCCAGGGGGCCATGAGCTAGAAGCAGAAGAGACCCAAGTGTCCCCCACAAAGCCTTACAGGTAGATATGGAAGCTGGGTGGAAGGTCTGCCATCATGATTACCTGAAATGTTAAATTAAAATCCTGCCTGCCCCTACGAAGCTGTATGCGGACCACTAAAGAATCATTTGCAATTGAGAGCAGCAAGTTTGGTTCTATTCCTGCAATCATAATTTCTTCTGCATGGACAGACAGATCCCTCATTGTGTCTGGAACAATTGTGGCATTCCAAACACAAAGCAAGCCAAAACAGCCTACCCCAGGGCCAGCTCTCTCAACAATCTATCGCTCAACAGCCCCGAGCTCCAGCCAGCTCGAGGACCCAGTTTCCTGCCATTGTTAGCATGTTGGGCCTGGAATTCCATCCAAATGGATTTGACCCCTTTACTAACAGCAGTACATAGTTCCCTGATTACTATATTCCTGTGTTTGGATGGGAAGTGGCAGGGCTGGGGGAGCTGAGTGCAGAAAGACAGGGGGATAATGAGGAAAACAACTTCATCTGTCCCTGTGCTGTCACAGCAGCAGCTGACATGTGGAATGGGCACACGCACTCATGCATACATAAACACACACATCTCCAAGATGCCTCGCTGAATATGTCTGAGTAAAGTAGCTGGTCAAGGCATAAGAACACATACACGCCATCATTAACTAAGTGATTTTGCAAAGGACATTCCGTCTAATCTCCACAAGAGTGTAAAGAAAGTATAAGCGCTGTGATTGTCCCGGGTTCTTCCTTAAGGCTGCTGGTATTTCCTTCTCACGGTGACTTTCGGGTATTGGGGGACCAGGGTAATTCCTAGATTACACAGGACTGGACGCCCTTCGAGGGCCTTCCGGCCACTCCCTGCTTTTTTATTTTATTTTTACTGTTTCCTTCAGTGCTACACTTTCCTACCGTGTTTATCTCTTCTGGAACTCTGTTATTTAGATCAATTCACCATTTCTTCTAGAGATTTCTTTTTTTTTTCTTTTTTTTTTCTGCTTGTTTTTGAGACAAGGTCTTGCTATGTAGCTCTGGCTAGCCTTGAACTTACTATGTTGCCCAGGCTAGCTTCAGACTCACAATAGTTCTGCTGCCTCTAAGAGTACTAAGTGCTAAGAGTACATGTATGTGCTACCATACCCAGGGAGCACAATTCAAATTCCTTAAAGTCACATCTGGCCAGGCTTGCTTTCTCAACCTTGTAATCCCAGAATTTGGGAGACAGAACCCTGCAATCCCAGAACTTACACAGGTCATTTGCTGTGTTTGGCCTGCACATATGTCTGTGTGAGGGTGTCAAGTCTCCTAAAACTGGAGTTATAGACAGCTGTGAGCTGCCATGTGGGTGCTGGGAATTGAACCCTGATCCTCTGGAAGAGGAGACAGTAAGTACTCTTAACTGCTAAGCAACTTTATAAATGCAACAGCAACTTTAGAAATCTGAGCAGCCATTACAGAACATGTCAGATACCGGGTCACCACATGACCCAGACATCCTGCTGCTCGGCATGTGCCCAAGATAAATGAAAATATATGCCCACACAAAAACTGCCCACAAATGTACACAGCAGCATTATTCATCACAGCCCCAAATGGAAAGCAATGCCCATCAACTGATACATGGCTAATAAAATATGATATATTCACTCAATAGATTATTATCCAACACAGGAGGAAATAAAGTAGTAATGCATGCTACAGCCTGGGCAAGCCTTGGAAGCATACTAAGGGGGAGGAATCCAGTCATAAAGAATGATGTCATTCTATACAATGCCAGAACTGGCAGCCTACGGAGGCAGAAAGTAGGTTCACCGTTGCCTAGGGCTAAGAGAACAAGCATCTTGAATAAATGTGTCTGCAAAGACGGACATAAATGGCCAACTGAGAATGCAGGAGGCTGACAGCTAAGGGCTACAGGCTTTCAGGCTAGAATAAAACACCGCTCTGCATTAAAAGCCACTATTCTGTGCACTTGAAATGGGTAAATTTTACGTCATACAAACAGTGAAACTGATTACTCAGTTTGAATACGCCCGATTTATATCCATACACTAGGAGGCTAATTGAATTTGCTGGGAGTTTTAATGGAAATGGTGCTGGGATTCAAACCAAGAATCGCACAGTCTTGTCCTAACACTGACCCCACTTGAAACAGCTAAGGCAGGTCTCCTTAGAACCAGCTGCTGTGTCTCCACCTGTCAAGTGACAAGGGTGGACAGATACTCTCTGAGGACCTTCCCGCCCTTAATTTCTTCAAAAACCACTGACCTCCAAAACAATTGTGCTGATAAAATGTGCCTGACTGTTCTTTGAACTCTCCCAAAGTTATCATAGCCTTTTCTTTGGTTTTCAGAATCCCACCAAGGCTCCACTGGGTGGTTAAAATAATAAGTTAATTGTGTTTGATTTCAATGAAAGAAACATGTTTTAAATTAGTCTGATAACAAGCCTTTTCTGTGTGCTGGGCTGGGTGGAGGGGTAGTGACTTCTATCCACTTGGAAGTGGGCTCTATAGAGCCTGTAGCCTGCGATACCCTTTGTCCGCACTCTCAACAGATGTACAAGTCCCTGTCAGTCTCCCTTCATCGCCCGAACCTGTACCAAATCTCATTCCTCAGCGCCCTTGGATCATGGTTGTGTGTCCATTAGCTGCCTGCACATTAATTTGTCCTGTGACTGAAACCTACCATATAGTCTTACATTTTCTGGAGGTAAGCTCTGTTATTATTGACTTTTGTGGGCTTGATGGTGGTGGGTGGAGGGTGCTGTATCTCCCAAGTTGCCACGTTAGAGCTATACACGTGTAACATGAAAGTTAGCCACGATTTTGTGGAGGGTGAACAGAGCTGGTCTCCAAGCCCTGACATTAATGAGTGCAGAGGAGACTATTGCTTTCTGTCTTCCCTAGTGCCCTCCAGCCTCATGGCTCTACACCAAAGGTTTTCTTTTTTTCTCATCAAAACAAGGATCTATGACTTACCTGACAGCTTCGTCTTGACTCTATCTTTCCTCAAAGGCTTCGTGTCTACCTACACCGATTCCCCTTTATCTAAATCCCATTAAAATAATGACCATCTCCGTCTATTTTTTGCTGCCATAATGTGGTAGCTGAATGTAATTGGCCCCCACAATTTCGTATGGAGTGGCACTATTAGCAGGTGTGGCTTTGTTGGATTGAGCATGGCCTTGTTGGAGGAAGTGTGTCACTGTAGGGGTGGGCTTTGAGGTTTCCTATGCTAGGGATATTGCCAAGTGTGTCAGTTGACTTCCTATTGCCTGCAAGATGTAGAACTTTCGGCTACTCCAGCACTACAACAGCCTGCATGCCACCGTCATGCTCCCCGCCATGATGATAATGGACTGAAACTCTGAAACTGTAAGCAAGCCACTCCAACTAAATGTTTTCCTTTATAAGAGTTGCTACAGTCATGGCATCTCTTCACAGCAATAAAAAATCACATAACAAAATACTTGAAGCCAAATAATTTATTAGAATGAAAATTCACTCAGTTCATGGCTTGCAGTGTGGAAAGTCTAGAATATGGTACTGATGTCTGGTGACTGCATCAGCATGACAAAGTGCATCACATGGCCAATTGTCTGAGTTCAGATCTCTCTCATCATAAGACCACTAACGCTGTCTATGGGGACTCCCCCTTTGTGATGTCATCAAATCCTAATTGTCTTCCAAAACACCACCTCCAAATACCGTCAATACATGAATTTGAGGATTGAGTGTCTGATAAGATCAGCTTTGAAGGGATTCATTCAAACCACAGCAGTGATCATGAATGTAAAACACTACCATGGGTAGCTAGTTGTTTAACACTTGCTGTGATGGCTAGTCTTCGTTGTCTGCTTGACTATGTTTGTAATCAACCAAAACCCGAAGATCTGGGTGTGTCTGAAAGAGATTTTCTTGATTGGATTATTTGAGGTGGGAAGACCCTCCCCAAACCTGGGCCACATAAAAAGGACATGGAAGCAGCCCATGTAAAAAGGACATGGAAATAGAAAACTTCTGCTTTTTACCTCCTTGCCCTTGCTCTTCCTGGCAGGTTCATATAGAACTTTCCCTGATTTCCAAGTCCATCCATGTCCTACTACTGTGTCCTTATCAAAACCAGGGATGTCATACCATCTCCCAGGGCTGCTGTCCGCCGTGACAGGAGCTCACTACATCTTGTCTCGAGCATTGTTCTCCTCTCAAATGTTAGCCCTGCTTTCAGCAACTCCGGTGTTTTGTTTGTTGGTTGGTTTTTGTTTTGTTTTCTTTTGTTGCATCTTCAGACTCACTTGGAGCTGTTCTATAGTTCAAGGACCCCAATTCATGAATCCATTCCCACTGAGCAGTAGTGGTTTAATGTGTCAGTTACCAGCCCCAGAGTTTCTCATTTCTCAGAAGGCGTCTGTCTGGGCTACAGTGGATGCTAGGGAACACATCTCCAAGGTGGATTCCCACTCGTCTGGGAAGCTCTGTTTCTGTCCTCCTCAAGGAAACTGTATAGGTTTTCCTGTATTCCTCAGCAGCCGAAAGTCAGCGTATAAACTTTTGGGGGCCACAGATGATTCTCAGACAACAGTATTTAAAGGAGAGTAGTAAAAATATTTGAAAAACAGTTGTTTTTTTTTTTTCTAAAATGAGAGACTGGGGCCTACTTAATGTCTGCATTGTCAAGAGCTCATTTATTTCTGGGGAAAAGAAATGATGTCACCTGATGCTGCTTCCAAGGACTTCCTCTCCTATCAGCTTGGGGGGCGTCAGACCCACTCTTTACTATGGTACATTGCAAGGGATCACGAGAATTTTCCCCTTAAGCACTTCTACCTTGAGAAGTTTTGGAAAACACAAAGTTAAGAGTCCAACTTACCTGCCTCTACCCACTTCTTTCCTATTTGCCCCCAAGAGCACTCAGGAAGTACACCAGGCCCCAGACTTGCACCTCATCCTTTCTTGTATCAGACGAATTGAAAGGTAAATGGCGCTGGTTGGTGGTGCTGGTTACCGGTAGAAGAGTCATGGTCCACGGCAGAACCCACTGTTAGTTTTTAGAGCTTTATTAGGAGGGAAAAGGGAGGAAGGGAAAGAGAGGAGAGCCAGGCCTGGTGGGGGAGAGAAGTGGGGAGCAGAGCAGAGAGCAGAGAGAGAAGATGGGGGTCCACGTCCTGCTTTTTAAGGCACAGATTGTGTGACCACATAGTCGCCAGCGCCCCCGATGACGTAAGACACAAGACCATGAGCAGCGCATGTACAGGATCCTAACACTAAAGACTGGGCTCTCGCTGGTCTTGCTCCCTTGTGGCATCATCCCCATCCATGGCCTCTGTCTGACCAGAACTCCACTTGCCTGATCAAATCCTGTCCTAAAACACTAGTTCAGGAGCCACCAGGTGCAGCTCATGGACCCTGGCAATGCTGAGCCCACCAGAGCCCTGCAGGGGAGGAGCAGGCTGCTTCCTGGCTCTGGCTGTCCAAGCCTCTAATCACGTTACCAGCTCTGCCAGTTCCTCAGTTGTGAACCTATCATCCAAAGACGGAACTAACGGTAGTGTATGCCTTTTTGGAAGCCAACAGTCGTGGGGTGATGATGGTAAGACTTCTTTGTGTCTTTTAAAAACACCTTCACCTGCATGAGCTTCATTTTTCATGTAATCTATGAAAGAATGCGGGAGCCTGGGTTTCCTACCCACCTTCTCTTTCCACCCCTGCCCACCTTCCTCTGTCCAAGTTTTAATGGCTCAGCTGGAGTGGAGACCATATTTGCTGTTCATGTTTGTTTGAACACTTAGGTTCTGTGGAAATATTTGCCTCCCATATTCCCAATGACAGACAGATGTCCTAACTCATGGTTGTAATTTTTTTTTTAAGTTTTTTTGGCAGGGAGGAAAATGGCTTCACATTTCAAAGAATTCCTTCTTCTACGAGGCATCCTGGCGTCTCTCCTGCAAAGGCGCTTGTGATGTGCACCTAGGACACGAGGCCACCCGGGCCTCCCGAGAAAACAAAAGCAACACTTTCTTTCCTCCAGGGTCCACTAATGAGCTCAATGACCTTGGGGTTGACCTCTCCATTCTCAGGTTTCCTCATTTGTAAATGAGGGTTTGTTGGCTTTCTAAGGTTCTTTCCGCATGACCTTCCACAATCCCATCAAGACAGACCACAGCAAAGGAAGCCAGCCTTTTGCCCCCAAGGCCAGGGCCTTCCGGAAGAGCATTATAAATCTGCAAACAGAGTGGGAGGTTCCACCATCCCATCCGTCCTGCTGTATCTCTCTTTGCCCTGGAGGAAGGGATGAGAAAGAGCCTTGGGAGAGACCTGATGGGTTGCTATGACTGCAGGGTGCAGGCTTCCTGTGGGACTCCAGTGTAGGGGGAACATACCTGTGGAATGGGTTTCCTTCTAGTGGCCCAAATTGGCTGGTCTACTTTGATATAAAATCATAGCCCTCACCTCAGAGAGAATATGATAGTTTATCCTGGAGCCAAATCTGAGTGGCCTTGGCCCAAGAATGTGGATTCAAGTTGCCTGAAATACCACATTCTGACATGGAGACAGTTTCACAAGCTTTTTATAGTTACAGGATAAAAGAGTGTCATAAATCAAGACATTTCTCAAATATATTGTTGGGGGGGTTGGGGAGATAACTCAGTGGGTAAAGTGCTTGCCACACAAGCATGAGGAATCTAAGTTCGATTCCCAGCATTCACATAAAACACCACGTGTGGCAGCACACCCTTCTGGTCCCAGCACTGGGAGGCAGAGACAAGTAGATCCCTGGAGCTCACTGGGCAGCTAGTCCAACCTAATTGGCCAGTTCCAGGTCCCAATGAGAGACACTGTCGCAAAAATATATGGTGGACAGCTCCTAAAGAGCAACACTTGAGTGACCTCCAGCCTCCACAGGCATGCACACACAAATGCACACGCACCCGAACATACACAAATACTCATGCACACACAAATGCACACGCACCCGAATATACACAAATACTCATGCACACACAAATGCACACGCACCCGAATATACACAAATGCTCATGCACACACAAACGCACACACACCTGAATATACACAAATACTCATGCACACACAAATGCACACGCACCCGAATATACACAAATACTCATGCACACACAAACGCACACACACCCGAATAGACACAAATACTCATGCACACACAAATGCACACGCACCCGAATAGACACAAATACTCATGCACACACAAATGCACACGCACCCGAATATACACAAATACTCATGCACACACAAACGCACACGCACCTGAATATACACAAATACTCATGCACACATACACACAGAGGTGAGAGCATAAAGTAGGCAGACTACACAAAACAGGGAACTCACTGCTCTATGTTTCTGATGACATTCTTAGTTTTGGGGGGCGGGGGGCTGGTGGAAGCCAAGCAATCTGTTTATACATTCCAAAAAGAAACATGGATAGATGGTGAATGGCTATTTTATTTTTTACTTTTGTATTATTTTGGCTTTTCAAGACAGGGTTTCTCTGTGTAGCCCTGGCTGTCCTGGGCTCTGTAGACCAGACAGACCTCAGATTCACAGAGATCTGCCTGCTTCTCCCTCCTGAGTGCTGGGATTAAAGGCAAGTACCACCATTGCCTAGCTAATGGCTCTTGAGGGGAGCTAAAGATGGCCCAGATAGTTTGGATCCAGATCTGCAACATTCCAACTCTCCACAATCACTGAAGTTGGAATCGGCTAGTTAGACTTATAAAATCTTTCCCTTGTGTGTGTTAGAATTCCTAGCTACTCCCTAGCTCCATGACCGTTCATGAGCTGTCCATCAGGCAAGCAAAATGCTTAGTCACCCCAGGGTCTTGCATCCTACATAATCCATGCACTATGTGATCACATAATCTGCGAGCAGCATGATCACGTAATCTGTGTGCATGCGTGGCACAGCTACATAAACCCATATGCGAATGCTGGTGGGCGGGACCCATAAAAGCCGATTCCACCCGTTTCCCCTCCCCTCCTTCCCCGCTGTTCACTTCTAGTAGGCCTATTGCACCTCCCCTCTTTACCCTCCCCTAATAAAAACTCTTACAATGGGTTTCGTTGTACGTCGTGTTTTTCTCGCATGGTAAATAGCGCCCCAATAAATAACAGTGTGTAGCTTTTATTACTTTTTTTCTGGGAACTTAAGTTCAATCTGTATATGAAAGGGAATGAATAGAAACATGTTTTCATAAAAAGAACACAGTAATTTAAACTTAAAACATAACTTTATCCACTACAGCATGTGTGGCTTTTTGCATGTATATCCGTGTATCATGTGTGTCCGTGGCGGAGGAGGTCAGAAGAGGGCATCAGATCCTCCTGGAACTGGAGTTACAGACAGTTGTGAGCGGCCATGTGGGTGCTAGAAATTAAGCTGGGGTCCTCTAGAAAAGCAGCCAGGGCTCTTAACGCCTCTCCCCAGCCCTGACCCCCACTGCCTCTTTAACTCTGGGCTTTAAGAAGTCAGGGGACAAAAAAAAAAAAAAAAAAAAAAAAAAAAAAGCCGGGCGGTGGTGGCTCACACCTTTAATCCCAACATTCGGGAGGCAGAGCCAGGCGGGAACTCTGTGAGTTCGAGTCTAGCCTGGGCTACAGGAAAGGTGCAAAGCTACAGAAAAACCCTGTCTTGAAAAAAAAGGAAGTCAGAGGACAGGGTTGCCAACCCCCCGAGATTGCTCCAGCACTGGGCTGGTAATTGGTGAACACAGCTACAATTGTTTCTGCTTCTACAGCCCGTGTGTCTGACTGAGGCCATAGGAGCAGCTGTAGAGAGCTAGCTGCAGAAACCTGGCCTCTGCCTGAAGGCCACTGGGCGTTTGCTCTGCCAGATGCTGTGTCCTGTCCCTTTACTGTTTCCTGGGAGGCTTATCTTATCACACTTGAGGGTGAGCTTCTAAGAAGGAGCCGGGTGTCACACGCACAGCTGGAGACATAATGACCTTCACGCCGTCCTCTTCCGGGGCTATCATCACCGAGGGGGCCACAGAACTGTTTTTGGCCCACAATTCCATGCTGCACCCTCAGTCCTCCACATATCCGGTTCTGGTGAAGCAACCCGGAGCAACAACACCAGCTTTCCTTGCACTTGTCGCCGGAGAACAAGGCATGGCTTTTCACGTACGCCGGCTAAGTGGATGGCTGTGTGCAGAGCGGAGGGGTTAGAGGAGGCTCCAGATCTTATGCTTTCAAAAACAAAAAGCTGATGGGAATCTAGAATTCGTTATACCCAGCTGTGAGTTCAAACTGGTTAGGAGAAGCCCACCGCCGATGACCTAGTTTACGATGGTTTGGAGGACATTCATATGGGAAAGAGAAGCTGCTTCTACTGCAGACAGGGAGGGAAGGGACTGAGAGCAGACCAGGCCACAGGGACTCGGTTTTAATATATTCTTAGAGAATTTCATACGCATGCACGGTGTATTATGATGATGCTCATACCCAGCTCCATTTTCTTCCAGCATCCCCAAATGCCCCCAAACATCCCCCGCTCCAAACTCCATGTCCTCCGCACCTGTATTTATTCCACTGGGTCCAATCAATGCCACCGGGAGGTGCTTGGCTGCGCAGCCATCCACTGAAGCATGAGCAGCCTATCCCTACTAGTAAGTGGCCGGATCCCCGAAGAGAAATGACTCTCTCCCGGCTGCTATCAGCTGTCAATAGCTCTTCAGTAAGGGAGGGGCCTGTGTAAGCTCCTCCCCCTTCCAGGCTGAAATTTCAACTGTCTTGATGCTCTGCAGTTCTACAGGTAAGCACAGCTGCTATGAGCGCATGTGTACACCAGCCAATCAGAAGAGAGCATTTCACAGTACTCCTCACCCTCCACCTCTGACGTTCTTTCCACTGTCTCTCCCACAATGTTACCTCAGCCTAGGTAAGGGGCGGGTTTGTGGGGTAGTGATGAAGATGTCCCATTTAGGGCTGAGCACTCACAGTTACTTAGACAAGAGGATCTTTGAAAAAAGAAAAACATTTCCAAGTAACAGAAGGCATGTGTATGCACCGATATAAATAGACCTATAGTTATCCATACACATGCATACATGTTCATAGCCAATGGGATGCTATGACCATGGTCTTACTCCATGGGTTCCTCTTGCCCTTTGGCCATAATGAACTCCAAGTCACCACCCTCTGCTGCAGAATCAAAGCTCTTTAAGGTACAGCACGACTCTGTGGGACTTTTACATCTAGATGCCCTGACTCTATCTCTGTTGGCTTCATACACGAAATGGCGATCCATTTCTTCGGCAAACTCCTTTTCAGTGAACATCTTCCCTGTTCTAGGCAGTGTCAGTGTGGCTCACAGGCCTCTTCCTGGGCTTATGACATGGCTGTCTGGTGAGCGGGCCGGGCATGGGAAGGGCATTGGAGCAGTGCTTGTGTAGAGGAGGACCCTGTGGATGCAGACACAGAAGAGGCAATGTCTGACTCAACCTGCAGAAGCCAAGGAAGGGCCCCATTGATGGAAAAACGTGTGTGCTGAGTCTTCAGGAGGAGCACGGGTAACCTCATGGGTGTTCTGGGAACAGCAGCTGGTCTCATGGAATTGAAGGTTAAGAACGAGTTGTATTTGGAAGGGCACTAACGGACCACGGGGTTCACTTTAGCTTGTGACACAGGCAACGTGACACTCTGAAGGGATCATCTCTCTGCCCTCTCTCTCCCTTTCTCGCCAGGATCTTCCCACTTCCCTCCTTCTACTCCTCCCTTTTCTGTCTCCCTGGGTAAACATCATCACCAGTTTGTGGGTTATAGGCTTGTTTCTCACTTTTGGTGCTGTGGAGCGACTTTGGCAACAGTGGTGAGCTGGTGCTTGAGGCAGGGGGTGGGCAAAGAAGCCAGTGAGCGGACTGAGGCATCTTTCTCCTAGGATCTGGTGGGAAAAGTCCTGCCTTAGGTCATGAGCATGGAAAGAAAAGCTCATGGGTGAGCCCCATGAACCAGACCACCCTGATCCCTGGACGACTAGGTACTTCCTGTTGGGAGTCATGAATCTCCTTCAGAACCCAGGGTCTGCAGCATGCTCCATGGACTCTTGTGGATACAGCTGTCACATCCCAATTGCGGGGGCTCAAAGAACATCCAAATCTTCATTTCTCAGGCGTCTGCTGGGGGTTCCAGTAAACTTAACCATGAGAATTCATACCAGACTCAGAGCCTAGAGAGCGCAAAAGAGCTTTTCAGAAACAGCATTTTCTACATGGCTCAACTTGATGGAGAGGCAGGCTCCTTGACTCATCTTAGAAAGCAGTCAAGAAGACAGAGATTCTGACAACACGGGAGTCCAGTTACGAGCCGATGAGAAAATATTCAGAGACCATCCATCAGCAGGGGTGTGGTGGTGCGGGGGCAAAGAGGCATGAAGGAAGATGAGGCTCATGTACCTCTGAAGGCAGTAGCCATAGATACCAGCAAGTGGGATTGTAAGCACGAACCGCCTGCTTCTGCCTTCATCCGCCAGGATCCATCACCAGGAAATGCTGCCTTCAGACACGCACACACAGCTAAACGTAAAGACAAAAGTGGTTGACCTTCCACATTCCGTTTCCTTTGTGTTCTACAAACAGCATGCTGTTGGTGCTCCATATATGCTCTTGGCTGAGTGGGAGGGTCCGAGCACATGAGCAGTTTTAAAATCAAACTTTATCAAAGTTAAGTGTTTTCCCAGAGATGCTGTGGGCCTTGGTCTAGGGGAGGTGTATGCTGGGCTAACACAGCTGCTGCTTCTGTGTTCCTGTGGTCTTGCTTTGTGGAAAGAAAAAAAAAAATCAACAACTAGGTAATTGCTAAAACCCTCCCATTCTTAAAATAGTTCTTGGGCCGGGGAGATGGTTAAGCCTGGAACGTGCTTGCCACATACGCATGAGGATCCCTGGCATCCACATAAAAGTGTGGGCACAGCGTCACACGCCTATAATCCCGGCGCCAGGGAGGCAGAGACAGAAGAATCACGGAACTTGCTGGCCAGCTTGTCTAGTCAAATCGGAGAGCTCCAGGTTTAGTGAGAGACCCTGCCTCAAAAAATAAGATGCAAGGGCTAGAGAGATAGCTCAGTGGTTCAGAGCACTGGCTGCTCTTCCAGAGGACTTCCAGAGTTTGAGTCCCAGCACCCACATGGTGGTTCACAAGCACCTGTAACTCCAGTTCCAGGAAATGTGATGCCCTCCTCTGACTTTCAAAGGCACCAAGCACTCACATGGTGCACACACATACATGGAAACAAAACATTCACACATAAAGTAAAATAAAGACAGAGAGAGATTGAGGAAGATACACAATGTAGACTTGAATGAACTGTGTCTTAGTTAGGGTTTCTATTGTTGTGAAGAGACACCATGACCACAGCAACTCTTATAAAGGAAGAACATTTAATTGGTGTAACTTACAGTTCAGAGGTTTAGTCTGTTATCACCATGGTGGGACATAGTGGCATACAGGTAGACATGGTGCTGGAAAGGTAGCTGAGAGTTCTATATCTTGCACAGGCACAGGAAGTGGTCTGAGACACTGGGCAGGCTTGAGCATATATGAGACCTCAAATCCCACCTCCACAGTGACACACTTCCTCCAACAAGACCACACCCACTCCATGAGGCCACGCCTCCTAATAGTGCCACTCCCCTTAGGGGCCATTTTCTTTCAAAGCACCACAAACTGGTTGCTATAGAGCTGTGGCAGTGGCTCAGAGCACTTGCTGCTCTTCCACGGGATCAGAGTCCTCGTCCCAGCGCCCATATCAACAACCTTCTGTAACTATCACTTCAGGGGATCAAACTCCCTCTTCTGGCCTTCTTGGGCATGTACACCTTACACACACACACACACACACACACACACACACACACACACACACACACTCTAAAAATAAGTCTTTGAAAAAAGGACTTCAGTAAACTGATCACAGATGTTGACTATGCTCCAGTAGGCCATGTTGGATGTAATTTTAGTTCAGTTGTGACTGGAAGGGAAAGCATTCATCTCACGTCCTACTCACAGCAATGAGACGCCTTCAAGTTAGCCATGGTGTGGGAGGAAGGAGGCGCCATGGTGGACTTTGCTTAGCTGGCTTTATAAATATTTTTCTACCCTGATCCTCAGTCCTCTAAACAGTTGATAATTAGCTCTCTACCCTCTGACCCCAACTTCTCTGGTCACCTCCCAACCTCTCTAAGGATCTTGGACTTCAAGCCTGAATGAACTCCTTCACCCACCAAGCAACGGGGACTGCATTTTTCTCCTCTTGCCGTATCTTTCTGACTTCTTTCCATAATTAGCTTTAATTACTTTCCTCTTCCTCCTCTTTCTGCCTTTCCAAACAACACCCTATTTTCATTCTGTGCGGGGGAGCAGACCTCCAAGTTTTTTGGCTACTCTCCCTTTCCCCGAAGTTCCAGGAAGGAATTTCAGGGGGTCAGCCAAGGGTGCAATGAAGCTCACTGGGTGAGCAGAGGTGGACAAGGGGATGGTCAGGGGGAGAGGAACTTTATGGTCGAAGCAGGACTCCAAGAAGATTGTTGCGACCTTAACTACTCAATGAGTAGTCAACGACACTTAGCGGGGTCAAACACCAGAGTTGCCACTGCGGGGTCCCTGGCTCTTGGGAGACATAATTCTTTCCAAGTTAGGAGTGGTAGTGGGATTGAGACTGAGGATCCGCTGTGGGGAGCAGAGGAAGCCTGAGTAAATGAAGTCCTGCATGACTGTGTGCCGTTGACATGGGCTCAGTCATGTCTAGGGCCCCAGTGCCTCAACCCCAAGGCAGGGGCAAAGCCTTCATCTAGTCCATGTGTAGATGGTGACAGTGTATTCAGAAAATGTTCACGGTAGCTCTCTCCCCAGACCCCACATGATCACAGCCTGAAGACTGCTCCCCTGCAGAGACTGCTTCCCTGCAGAGACTGCTTCCCTGTAGAGATTGTTCCCCTGTAGAGACTATTTCCCTGTAGAGACTGTTCCCCTATAGAGACTGTTCCCCTATAGAGACTGTTCCCCTGTAGAGACTGCTCCCCTGTAGAGACTGCTCCCCTGTAGAGACTGCTCCCCTGTAGAGACTGCTCCCCTATAGAGACTGCTCCCCTATAGAGACTGCTCCCCTATAGAGACTGCTCTACCTAGGCAGCTAACCCTGCCTCCATGTTCAGATGGAATCATAAACCCCGCCTCCTTGTTCAGCCACTTGCAATGGCCCCGCCTCCATGTTCAACTATATATAATAAACATGCTGAGCTTCTGGGGTGCTGAGATTTCTCTATCACCCAAGCTCAGCTTCTCTTGTGTGTCTGAGTGTCTGTATTTTTTCCCCATTCCTTTGCCACCCTAGTTAGTTCAATCCTCAAAGCCACGCAAGGATGTGGCAGTCCACAGTCCACAGTCAAAGCTGGTTACAAGCTAAAATACACATTCAACTCATTTAGTTAAAAGGTCACATACAAATACTTACACATTCTCACATTCAAGTGTGTGACACACACACACACACACACACACACACACACACACACAGCTTGAATTTTCCTAAGCCACCCTAGACACCGTTAAGAAATGGGGTCACTTTAATAATAAGTGCAATTTCTGCCTGGGTTTCCCTCTGCTAATGTGAGACCTGCAACTCTCTGAAGATCTCCAAACAGCACTGGCATGTTTGGAGGTTCCTTCCAAGTGGCTTATCAGCAGGACACGTGATATTTTGTTTGTGCTCTCACAAATAAAGCTTGCCTAGAGATCAGAGTGTGGACCTAGCCACTAGAGGTCAGGCAGTGGTGGCTCACACCTTTAATCCCAGTACTTGGGATCTCATGCCTTTGATCCCAGTACTTAGAAGGCACATGCCTTTAATCAAAGCACTTGGGAGAAGGAAACAGGAAGTGATATGGCTGAGCAGAGAGAGGAAGTAATAAGGAAGGGTAGAGACAGGAACTTGGCCCCTTTCAGTTTGAGGATTCCTAGAAGTATGGAGTCTTTCTAGTGGCTGGCTGCTCTGCTTCTCTGATCTTTCAGCATTTACCCCGATGTCTGGCTCCAGGTTTTTATTATTAAGACCAATTAGAATTCATGCTACAGACATTGGTTCTACCCTGCTCCACTAGGGACCACCATCATGAGAGCAGTAAGAAAGAGGTAGGTGGTTGCTGAAGGACTGGAGGACCCAGAACCCAAAGCCACCAGCCTCAGCACAGCCAAGGAGCCCTTGCTAAGTCAAATGCAGACTCGGACCTGTCTTCCTTATTCGACATGGGCTCCCAGCACACCTCTGCTCTGTTCCCAGTTCAGGTGGCTACCTAGCAAGCTTCTACCGCCTCCCTCAGCCAAAAGCATCTAAGTATCTCTAAAACTGTACCAGAGCCCCTTCCCCCACACAAGCACATTGACATGCAGGTCCAGATACAAACTCACAGGTGCAGGAACATGTCACAGTAAGAGGGGCGTTGTATGGTTTTCTGTCTCTTTGCTTATCCTTCTGGAAATTTGACCAACTTCATT
Organism: Peromyscus maniculatus bairdii; assembly: GCF_049852395.1. Lineage (NCBI taxonomy): Eukaryota > Metazoa > Chordata > Mammalia > Rodentia > Cricetidae > Peromyscus > Peromyscus maniculatus. Next base: position 122,614,959 of record NC_134856.1, on the reverse strand, counting down.
TGAATGGCTAATTCTACTTGGATAATAAAAAAAGTATGTTATCTTAAATTTTATTTTGTTCGAGTGGGGATGGGTGGGGATGTCACAGCACACATGTGGAGGTCAGAGGACAACTTTCAGAAACTGAGTCTCATCTTCCGCCATGTGAGTCCTGGGGATCTACCTCAAGTTGTCAGGCTGACCAGCCAGAACCTTCACCTGCTGAGATGTCTTGCCTCCTGTATGTCATTTTCAAAGCTATGAAAAATGAGGTTAAACAGGCAGCCTCGCCTCTGAATATGCATCATGAATTCATTCAACAAACATTGGTCCTCACCTGTCTACACTGTATTCAGTACTCGGCAAATGGAGATGACTAAGGATTTGTTTGTGTCTTGATCCCTTATATTTTAAGAAGAAAATAATACACTGAAGACAGTTCAATGAACTAAGTAGAAGTGCAATCCTGATATTAAAACATTACCACCATGGGAAGGTGTGTGGCAAAAATGGTTTGGCACTCGCTAAGGAGCAGCACATTACAGACCTGAAACATGATGTCACAAAAGGATCCTGCAGACCAGCCAAGGGCCTGCCAGACATGCAGGAGGATGAGATTTGACCTGGACAAGGCGTGCTTCCAGCTTGCTTATTCACAAAGACACCAGTCTGCCTGTCTCCAACAAAGGGCATGCTGCAAAAAGTCCCCTCGGGAGTCTGGAGGCTCATTCAAACCATACTACCATGGCTCCGACTGATTTGAAATTCTTCTTGGAGAAATTTGTTTGATTGGCTTTTGAGACAGTGTCTCACTATGTAGCCCAGGTTTGCCCCAGATGCCCAATTCTCCTGCCTCAACTTCCCAACTACCAGGATATCAGGCACGGAAAGCATACATATCCGGCTTTGGAGAAGTTTCTTTGTAACTATTTTAAACAGTCACATGGAAAATCAGCCCCGTCTCCCACAGCACTTTTCAGAATCAGGATTTAAAAGAAGCAAAGATCGGGGTACTAGGAGCATCTTTAGGATATGTGAGATGCTCAGGAGAGGAGGGACACCTGGGCTCCGTCAATGAGCTTCCTTTCTGGGAAGGAGGTTCCAGGGGCCAGCACCCTCTGGTGCCTACCTCAGTGCCTACCTACCTCTGGGGCCTACCTCAGTGAGCAGTGAACAGATGCCAGATGGAAAAATGATGGGTGAAGAGCCAAAATGAAGCAACCACATTTCATATCAGTAACCACCATGCCCCGTGCGTGTGTCCAGGACGGTCAAAGCTGCAAATGGGGCTCAGTTGCCACTGCTGTGTTGAGAAGAATAATGTTCCATCTTCTCTTTCCATCTTTGTTTCTAATTAGGCCTTAGCTAAACTGTCCTCAGCTGCATTGTTTATAAGCATGTACGGGTGTGCCCCCGTAGCCACAGGCGTTTTAGTCCCAGGACCCCCCCACATACACACACAGCTGCCCATGCCCAAATGCCCACATGATGAATTGCCTTGCATAAAATGGCATTGTGTCTACATCTAACCTATCGATAGCCTCCCACATACTCTAAGTCATCTCTAGATGACTCACGGTGATGTACTGTACATGGTGTGCAAACCGCTGTCATAAAGTGTTGTTTAGCAGATAGTGATAGAAAAACGTTCTATACATGTTTAGTCCTGATCAAGTTGTTTTCCAAATACTTTTAATCAATAGTTGATTCAATTTGCAGGGCCATGGGTTGGAGAGAGGGACAGACTGTATTTGACCCAAAGGCACAGATACGTCAGAATCTTCACCGTAGCCAAAGGCAGTCAGGTTCAAAACCAAAGTCTTTACACCAGCTTCAATACCTCCGAGTCCAGACAGGTTCTCTCCTGGCTAGAGACCCCTCTTGCGCAGGGTCAGAGCTGTGTGGGGCATCAGCAAGTAGGAGATCTGGTCATCACTGGTGGTCCTGCCCAAGGGCAGGCCAGCAGCTGTCTGCAGCAGGGCTCTGTTTGAACTTGCCTGAGCTGCCCATTGATTTCCTTTAATTTGGATAAGGCTCCAGACGTCCGATACCCACTTCGGGCAGGAGATTCTGGGACTCCTACTCCAGACTAGAAGTAGGCTCTCCTTACCTTTTCTCTAAAAAAAAAAAAAAGCGGGGGTTGGGGGGGGGACTTCAGAAGTCATCACTCCCTGGAGTGCTGAGGGAAGATGGGGACTGAGAGGAGGGTGAGCTGGATTCAGCCCACCAATAGCTGGTCTGTATCTTAGTTTCCAGAAAAATGAAAAACAGATGCCCCCTCCCGCATTCAGATGGTAACACCCCAAGGTAAAACAGTGGGTGGCATGATGGCTCAGGGTAAAGGTGCTTGCTAACAAACCTGTCAACCTGCATTTAGTCCTTGGAATGCCATGGTGGGGGAGAAAGCCAACTCCTACCAATTGTCTTCTGACCGCCACACATGCACATAGACACATAAATATGTAAACACATAGATGTAATAATAAATAAGCTAGTGAAACAGAAGCCTGCCTGCATGCATGTCATTCTGCAGCCAGCTGATTTTGTGCCCAGAAACCTCTGAAATGGGCAAGGCAATTCTATGTGGTGCTATTCAGAAAACTCTCCTTCAGTTCAGAAATTCCCCCGGGCGGCCCTCTACTGCTTGTGCCCTTCTTGAGCATGCTGGACTTTTTATTGGAATGATATGAAACAGAATCCTTAATTCCATCATTGACTGTGTCACATCAAGAGCTAACCGTGTGCTAAGCCCTCCACTTAAAGCCAATTGTTTCATCCAGTCCTTGTGAAAGTCCTGCAGAGGAGAGTTAATTCTGACTTTATAGAAATAAAAATAGGATGTATTGGTGGCACCCAAAATAGACTAGCAGGCCCACAGCCTGATGGAGCCACTGGTAGGGTTAAGGTAGGCTGTTACAGGTTATTTACAAGTAGACTTTCTCTGTTCGGAATATTGAAAGATAACTGCTACATAGGCAGACAATCATGGACTACAGTGATAAAATGAAACGTAGAAACAGGTTAACAAGATACCAGCTAAAACTAAGCATGGCCAGTGACTGGCTATAAGGTAATTATAACCATGGTCTGTATAGGAGGTGAGCAGGCCAGACATGAATTTTCTGTATATGAAGCTTTGCTCTCTGTTGAAAGAGTCTTGCTTTCCAACCCAGCTTCCCCATATGGCTTAGCCTACCTTGAGCACCCTGATGATTTAGGAATGTTTGGGACTCAGAGAAAATGATACTAGTAGTCTGACCCTTTGAGCTTGGTATCTCGTTAGCAAACAATAGGCACTCTACAGACACATAGTGACTAGTTGATTCCTTGGCAGAGCAGTTTCTTGGGTGGAAGAGAGGCCACCCTTCCAGCCTGCTGCACTCTGTCTGGGCTAGGCTTTCTGGAAAGGCATGCCCTAGGGGTACCAAGCACCCTCCTCATCTCCTTCTGCTGGGTCCAACAAAACACACCAAGCTGTACTTACGATCTATACAGGGAATGCTCAAAAGAAGAAACTCAAATGGCTGAGAAGTACTTAAAGAAGTATTTGTTCGCCAGGCGTGGTGGCGCATGCCTTTAATCCCAGCACTCTGGAGGCAGAGGCAGGTGGATCTCTGTGAGTTCGAGGCCAGCCTGGGCTACCAAGTGAGTTCCAGGAAAGGTGCAAAAAAAGAAGAAGTATTTGTTCAACATCTTCAATCATCAGGGACATGCACATCGAAACTACTTTGATATTTCATCTCACACCAGTCAGGATGGCCAAGATCAATCACACAAATGGCAGCTCAAGCTGGCAGAGGTGTGGAGTAAGGGTGGTGGTGGGAGTACAAACTGGTACAGCCACTATGGAAATCAGTGCGGTGGTTCCTCGGGAAGATGGGAGCCAATCTGCCTCAAGATCCAGCTCTACCACTCCTGGGCACACACCGAAGAATACCTCATCCCACCACAGAGACATTGGTTCTACCATGCTCATTGCTGCGCTATTCACCACAGCCAGACATTGGAAACAACCTAGATGTCTCTCAACAGATGAGTGAATAAAAAAAAATGTGGTACATTTATTTACACAATGGAATATTTGTTTTAAAAAAATGAAATCATGAAATTCTCAGGTAAATGTATGGAGCTAGAAAAAAAAATCATCCTGAGTAAGGTAACCCAGACCCAGAAAGACAAATATGGTATATATTAATTTATTTGTGGATATTAGATGTTAAGTCAATGGTAAACAGGCTACAATTCACAGAAATCATAGAGGTTAGGTCTAGAGTAAGGGACTAGGGAAACAAATAGATCTCCCTTGGAAAGGTAAATAGAATAGATAGTTATGAATGGACAAGGCGGGGGCAACTTGAACAGGAAGATTAAGTGGGGAGGGGAAGGGAATATGAGGAGAGACAGCTAAAATTAAGGACCATCTGAGAGGTGGTATGGACACCGAATGCAGCAGAAGCTTCCTAAAGTATAGACATATATGTAGGCAATCTAAATGAAATCTCCAAGAAATGCGGGGGGTAGGGGCAGGGGAGACAGAGTCCCAACTGGCCATCTATTGTCACCAAATGAAACTTCTAGCACCAGGATGGGTTACATCTAATTGAGTTGTTGGCCAAAGGGAATCCCCAAACAAAGCAGGCTGTTGGCAAGACTCTGGGCTGCTGTCCACACACTGGTGACCAGGCCCCATTGCTGAAGACAGCACCTACTCAACTTACTGAACACAGAAAGGCTGAGCTGGTGCCTGGCTAAACCCTTCACCACTACAGACTGGTGCTCTTGGTACCGACAGCACTTTGTATGCTACCAGAGGAGAAATGTAAACCCCTTTGGTCTACAATGGTGTCATGCTGTACTGGTGCGCAATGGTAACACGAAGCTTGTGGGAGTGACCAGCCAGTATCTGGTCTGACTTAAGGCCCTCTCCACAAGATGGAACCCATCCCCAGCACCGCTTGGATGACCAAGAACCTGACACTAGATAGCCCAGGACCTAGGGTAAAACCAAATACTATTGCACTACTAAAGGGACATAGCAATAAAATGACTCCTAGTGGCATTCTGCTCTACTCATAGATCAGTGCCTTGTTCAGCCGTCATGAGAGAAGTGTAGCTCGAATCTTAAAAGGTATTATTAATAAAAACAAACCCGGAGCTAGGTATGGGGTGAATGCTGAAAGATCAGAGAGACAGAACCAGCCACAGCTAACCTCACCTGGCCAGTTCCTCAGCTGATCCTTTTTCCTCAGACTGGAAACCTCTGTATCCTCATCCGAATGGATCTCAGCTGAACTGCTGCTAAAAGCTTAAAAGCTTAACCAGACTAATTTTTGGTTTTCACGCCTTTTATACCTTTCTGCTTCCTGCCATTACTTCCTGGGATTAAAGACTCTTGTTACCACGCCTGGCTGTTTCTAGTGTGGCCTTGAACTCACAGAGATCCAAATGGATCTCTGCCTCTGGAATGCTAGGATTAAAAGCATGTGTACCACCATTTTCTGGCCTCTATATCTAGTGGCTGTTCTCTGACCCCAGATATTTATTAGGGTGCACAGTATTTTGGGGAACATAATATCACCACAGAGAAGCTCCCTCCTGTAGCAGATGGGAACAAATGAGACCCAAACCCAAACAATACACAGAGAGTGAGAGACGTCTGTGATGGGTACAGGAAGAACTACATCCAGGGACCTGGTCAGAGATAGGGAAACCCTTCAGGCCCTGAGTGGAAGCAAGCTGCTCCTCTCTACATGTCCCAAGTGCCGGAAGAAGGTAAGGAGACAGCTGTGTGATTTACCAGAAGCCCACGGAGTAGGTAGGAGCACTCAGCTGTAAATGGGATGTCTCCATCAAACATGTCCCCTCAGGATCAGGGAAGTCCTATGGAAGAGGAGGCAGAAAGAGTGTAAGAGCCAGAGGGGATGAAGGACACCAAGGAAACACGGCTATAGTAGGACATATGAACTCACAGAGACTGAGGCAGCATGCACAGGGCCTGCATGGGTCTGCAACAGATGGGGCCCAGAGCTGAAAGGAGAAGTGGACACATGCCCCCACCCCCAACCCAGAAGCAACCTCCAATTGAGAACCACTGGCAAATGAAATTTTAGTTTTCTCCAAGGGAGTCTAGTCTCACTGGGGAAACAAATTACTCTTAAGAGGAGGCTGCATGTTCAACAGTAGATGGCCAACAGAAAACTAATTCAATGGCATCTTGGAGGTTCCTTGTCTTGTAATGTCTTGTCAGGGCCTGTGTGTGTGTGTGTGTGTGTGTGTGTGTGTGTGTGTGTGTGTGTGTGTGTGTGTGTGTGTTATTGTTTACCTATTATTTATTTCTGTCTCTTTTTTACCCAACAAGTTCTTTGCTTGTATTTTGCAGCTTCCAGTTTCATCTTTCCATGGGATCCCTGAGTGTGCAGAGAGTAGATCTCCTCAGCTATGCCTGTTTCTTGTGCCTTTTCTTGGGCTCTTTTCCTTCTGTTTGTTTGGTTTGTTATATTCTGATGTATCTTTTGCTTCATTTTTTTATATTATATTATATTATATTATATTATATTATATTATATTATATTATATTATATTATATTATATTATATTATATTATATTCCCTTAGACGTCTGTTTGTTTTCTAATGAGAGACAGAAAAGAGGGTGGGTCTGGATGGGAGAGGAGGTGGAAGGAACTGGGGGACAGGTAGAGGAAGGGAAAACTGTAGTCAAGATATACTATGTGAAGAAAAAAGTCTGTTTTTGATAAAATAAAATAAAAATTGTAGTGCACAGGAGTATGTATATAGGCTATACATAATGCATTGTCAACTTGATACGAGTGACTTGGGCACTGAAGGACTGGGGCTGATGTGGGGTGTCTACAGGACACCTATAGCCGCTTTCCACAGGTAGGAGTGGACAGATACATTTTACCATTACTGTTCCTGTCTAGAAATCTCTTAGTAATCATCACAATGAAGGATTTATTGTGCAAAGTTGTAAGTTTCCCCTGAGAATTAGCTTTGCTAATGGGAGTGGGCACTGAAGGTCACACTCCCTCCTGAGACAGCACACACCCACTAGTTGGTCATTGCAGTCTGCATACAGGCCTGGTTCTCTTAATCCAACTCAGGCAACCCTGAAGGACCATCCCCCTGGGGTCACCTGAGGCTATGTGGTGACTCCATAGTGATCCTAACTTCTCCCACTGAGATGTACATCTCAGTCTGTTTCCAGGAAAGCTAGTCTATAAAGCTTTGCCCTTATTTTTTAAATATATTTTAATTAAAATATAATTTTGTCATGGATAAAATGGAATAAAGAGAATCCTTAGCCTGAGCTTAACAAAACCTAACATGTTCACACCAAGGCACCCCCAGCTTTATAAGGAAATATCTCTTAAGTAAGCAAGTTGTAAAATGGTTTTACAAATCGAGCTTTAACATCACAGAGCTTAGACAGTGTCCCTGGCTTTGATGGCAAGGGACCCAGTAATTTATTAATCTCTATCATGGGTTCTTTCAACTTCTTACCATTTGGTTTAAATGTCAACAGTCCGTTGTCTGATTGTTAAACATTGTTAAATACTGTTGCCAACTTTCCTGGAAAAGACCTGTTTTGTCAGCAATTCAAGCATGAATATTGGAATCTGAAAATGAAAAAAAAAAAAAAAGCTGTAACGAGCTCCTGGGACTTATCCCTCCAAAAGAAAATATTCCCAGTGTATACATGATCCTCCACAGCTTGCTGCCCAGCCATCCCCAACCAGAGGTGTATTCACAACCAGATGTGTTCTATTTAGGGCTGGAATCATGTTGAATAATTGAGCTTTGGAAAAAATGACTTTGGATCAATATTTATCTGAGTCATGGAACCACAAATTTGATTTTGGACTCTATGCCACCCGCCCTGGCTGAGAACTCCGGGAAACCATTAGAGAGCTATATAGATATTTAAGAATGTTACAAAGAAGTGTGAACTCCGAGAAAATTTATATGAAGAAACCATGATCAGGAAAAAGGATAGTTTAGTTCTGGAAGATTCCTAAGATGTCCTCCAGTTTTAGGTCTGGTGACTTCAACAGGGACAATGAAACCAAGGAAAGATCCAGGTCTTAAAATGGAGTCCAGGAGAGTTTTCAGAGAAGGACTTTGTGGTTAAACTAATGAGAACTGGAAATTTTTAGAAAAACTGGACCTATCAGTCACTTTTGAGATTTTTCTTATGTTGAATAACAAAAAAAAAAAAAAAAAATGTTAGCTGAAAAAGAGCAAATGACTAAGGAGAACGTCTGTGATGGGCACAGGAAGATCTACATCCAGGGGCCTGGTCAGAGACAGGGAAACCCTGCAGGCCCCAAGTGGAAGCAAGCTGCTCCTCTCTATATGTCCCCAGTGCCAGGAGAAGGCAAGGAGACAGCTGTATGATTTACCAGAAGCCCACAGGTTTTTCCTTCTGCACACATGTGCTCTACACCAATCCCTTCACTTGTGTTAGCACATACACACAAAAATTATAGATCACTTCTAACTCTGTCCGTAAATGTCAAGATCCAATGGACACAGAATCCTGTGAGCTGACTCACATTCCCTCTTTTCCCTCAAACTGATATATGGAAGCCATGCCCATCCCACGCAAAACCACGGAACGCGACTATATTTGGAAATGAGGTCTTCATGGAGATAGATAGGGCTATCATGTCATGTGGATGGGCCCTAACCTAATAGAATTAGGAGAAAGTTTGCAGATGCGTACAGAAAGAAGGTCATGTGAAAGCCATCTTCAAGTCAAAGATGTCTCAGAAGAAACAAAGCCCACCTATATCTTCATCTGTGACTACTAACTCCAAAAACTGAGGAAATATGTTTCCATTATTTAAACCTCCTAGTCCCTTATATCGTGGTACAGTATCCCAGGATGGTTAACCATCAACCTGCTGGGTAAAAATGAGAAGTTTGTGTCTATCCCCCACCACAGGACCTAGTTCCATGTCTAGCCTGTGGTATACTCAGTGTTTGTGGAAGAAGAGAATGTCTCAGGATGCACCTAACTTAAAACTTCTCACATGGCCTACTCTGGTGGGCACTATGAATCTTGCTAGGTTTTAAGATGCTGTAATTGCACAGCACTAGTAATCTGTAGATGATGACGAGTCCCCAAGAGTTGGGAAGGTGGGAGAAAGCACTTTGCATGGCTTTTTCAGCCCCCAGCACAGCTGTATGAAGCAGGTCAACACTTAATGGTTATTTCTTTTTAGGAAAGTAATTCTGACATTGCCCCATGGGCTGCTTCCACCAAGAATATCTTTAGCAGTTCTAGTGCCCACCAAGATTTTTTTTCTGTTTTCTTTGCTCTGGCATTGATCCTGTTTTATTTCTCTGATATAAATCAATGGTACTTGGATCAGTCAGGGTTCTCCAGAGGAGCTGAGCTAATAGATTATATGTAATTATAAGAAGGGATTTACCAATTGGCTTACAAGATCAGAGGCTGCCTAGTCCCATGATGGCCATCCTGAGAGCCAGGAAAATCAGTAACTATGCGGCCCGCAAAGCTAGAAGCCACAGAATAAGAGGAGTCGATGAGACTGTTCCAGACCAAGGCTGGAAGCCTGGCAGTCCTCTGGAGAGTTGCTGGTGTGAATCCACCTGCAAAGGTTGAAGAAGCTGGATTGGGATGTCCAAGTCTATGATGGAAGCAAAATGTAAAGTACTCACTCAAAAGGAGCTGGGATTGGATGATGCATCAAGTTCCTCCTCTTATCTTTTGTTCCATGTTGGCCCCCAGCCTACAGTACTAAATGTGTATGATGCCCTCATTTAGCATGCTCTTCCTCACTCCATTTGCCAACCCTCATGCTACTTGTCTCTAGATACACCTTAATAGACACACCCAGAAGTGTGTTCTTCACCAATTTCCCAAGGCCTTCTCAATCCAGCCAAGTCAACAACCAAGATCAGACATCATAGTACTTAGACGAGCTAAAGTTTGTTGCTCAACACATAATGAAGCCAAGACTTTGATACCAGTTTTTGCAAAAAGAAAGAGCTGTGTTGTCTGTCCACTGACCAGAAAGTAGGAAGCTGGCTCACATTGGTTTCCAGATAAGCCTGTAGTGAAATCCCTTAAATATCCAGGTGAGTAGAAGTCACCTTAGCAGCTCCCACACCCGCATTACTCAGGTCCACTCTGCAGCTGTTGATGGTGCTACTTGCTTGCTTACTTGGAATCTAAGTCTCAAAGCGCTGGACTCTGTGTCTTCAGAGACACTTGGGCTCACTGGGTTCTGAAGGTCATTTGAGATCAGATTCCAGGGTTGTCTGCCTGAGTCCTGAACAGCAACATGCCCAGCACAGCAGGTTTCAGTGACCCAGAAGTTGCCACTCTATGGCTGCTTTCAGTTGCCTCCTTCCATGGCTCAGAATCAAAGTCTTGGAGTCACACTTATTTCTCCCATATTCCTGAGCCTCTGTATCAGTGCACCTCCTTTCCGGGTTTCTTCCCACATGATCATCCTTCTCCGCCATCCTTGGGTCCTCACCACTCCAGCAGGGGCCTGGCTTTAAGAGGTAGAGATGCTCCAGGCCTCTAACCTTCCACCCCATTGTCTGATATATTCTGCCCACAGACTTTCCTTTGCCGAGCCTCAGGAAGGCTTTCTGGGGGTGAAAGGTCAAGAAAAATGGAGACCTGCCTTTGTCATTTTATGCCTGAAAGATGTGGATGAGAAGTCTACAGAAGGTGCAAGAGTGAAGCTCGTAAAAACCATATTAGGAATATGTCCTGCACCCACCTGTGGTCATTGCTGTTGGTTCTTCCAAAGTCAGAAACTCCAGTTGCAGCTTCTGGGATTCAAAGTGCAGTCATTCAGCCCTGTGTGCCTTCAGGTTCCACATCCTCAAACCCAATTAACCATAGATCAAGGGCTCCCCTCCAAAAGCACCGCACCCCTAGGCTGCATGTTGTAACTTAGTGGTAAAAGCCCTTACCTAGATATGCAAGGCTTGGAGATCCATCTACAGAACCTACAAAAAATAATTGTAAATTATAATTGCACATGCACAGACACATCATCTGTATGATTCCCTAAATAACAATTATATCATTGATTTGTGTATCACTCATATAATCATAAGGAGTATAAATAGAGATGTTTTAAATGCCATTTAGAGAGGATTGTGTGCAGGCTCTATAAAATGCTATGCCATTTCCCATAAAAGACTTGAGCATCTATGGACTTGGTATCTACAGGGATCTTGGACCCATTCCCCTAAAGATACTGAAGGACATATGTACATGTTACCAGATTCACCTTAGGTAGTTGGATAGGAGAAATCAGCTTCTAGAACAGTGGTTCTCAACCTGTGTGTTGTGACTCCTTTGTGGGGGTCAAATGACCCTTGCACAGGGGTTGTCTAAGACCATCAGAAAGCACAGATATTTACATTATGATTCATAACAGCAGCAAAATTACAGTTATGAAGTAGCAATGAAAATAATTTTATGGTTGGGGATCGCTACAACATGAGGAACTGTACTAAAGGGTCGCAGCATTAGGAAGGTTCTAGAACATACCAGAGTTCATATCCAAACTGATCAAATGATCTTGGCTGCTGATTTATTTTTAGAAAGAATTGTTTTAAGACAGGCTGGGGGCGGGAGGTACCATGTGTAGGCCAGAAGGATATGGAGAGAAAAGACTGTTCCCAGGGACACAGAGGAACAGCCAAGAACTATAATTCTAACCTTTGCCCTCCATGGTTCAGTGGCTTGTGGGCTGGAAGAAGAAAAGTGACATCTGTGATTTAGTCCATATGAGACGCTCGACCTCCCCAGCTTCATGCTTCAACAGGCTCAGTGTGGGGCTGAGGCCAGCAGAGTGGAGCAGGAAGCCCTGGGGTGCGGGGCCGGGCCGGGAGAAGACGCAATCCGTATGTTCACCTCTGATGCTAATTACAAAAAGCCTACCCCTCCTTTGGGCTGTTTCGTGGTAGATTTTCTGCTTATGTTAATTTTTACAACAAATTAGTCTGTTTGGTTTGGTTAGTCATGGAAGGATGATTTCCTGAACAACACTGGCACAAATATAAACACCCTTTGCTGCCCAGGCACAGCTCACAGAAGCTGAGAGGCCCATAATGGCCGGAGGCTGAATCCATCTCTCAACCCAGGATTTTCATGCTGGAACTGGAAAGACAATGTAGAATGAACAAAAAACTTGTGTTAAGCAGCAATCACCCCCTTGGTAATTGTTCTGAGTCCAGCCAGGTGGAGGCAAGCTTGGCTTGTCCACCAGAACCCTAGGCTTCTGGACTTTAGTCCCTTACCCTGCCTCTGCCCCAACACTACCACAATGCAAATTGAATGCCCTGACCTAAGACAGTCCTACCTTTGAATCCCAAGAACTAAGATATTGGGGAAACACCAAAGGATGGCTTCAGGGTGGACTGGATCACAAAGAGATGGTGCAGAACTCTGCAGATTCAGATCTGTTCAGTTTCCTTGTCTAATGTCCCTCCCAACTAATTCACAAATTAAAAATCTGTGAATTTTAAATATTGCCATTTTAAGCATAGTTAGCTATAAATGCTAACACATAGTAGCATTTTTATAATGACTCATTTTAATTAATTATGTTAATACCCACATAAAATACATTTTGGAGGCAACAGGGTATTGATAAATTGACTCTTTAGAGGAAAAAATTCCTAGTTTGTAACATTTGCTTGCAGATTTTCATGGCATATGACCATTTGCAACCATATGCCACTAAGAAGGGATTGGAAAAGACACACACACACACACACACACACACACACACACACACACACACACACACCTAGCTCTCACAGCCAACATTGGTGGGCTTGTACACACCACTAGTGGGGCACAAGCTGAGCACTGTCACGATCAGCTGAAACCTGCTTGAATTTTCATCTGTTTTTTTTTTTTTTTTCTTCCTATTCTCCCTTTTAGGTTTGTGGTAGAAGCATTGGCAACACACAGACAAAATTTGACATTGAACTTTCCCTGGGACTGAAAGTGAGGAGTTGAAATCCCTGGAAGCCAGGGTGAACTCATCCAGGTTAGAGGAAAATGGGGGACCCAGGTCTTTGTCTTCTCCCCATCGCTGTGTACAGCGTCACATCAGGACTGCTGGGGCAGCGGTGCTGACAGCGGCCGCCTTCCCACCAAACCCTTATTGAACTGTCTACCAGGAACCAAGCTCAGCCTACAGCCCACGACAAGTATTCGATAAATGTTAATCAAATATGAATGCACTCGCTAATAGGGTCTGGGATGCCACCATTAAGACCATCTATGGTTTCTGTTCAGATCCAAGCAAACAGATCCAGCAGACCATTGGTCCATTAAGTGGGGAAGGGTGGTGGTGAGTAGTACCCCAGAAAACAGGACAAGCGCCACTCCCCAATGATGGCTGCTGTCACGCAGTTGGCGCCATAGGGTAAGACCAAGTTTACCAACAGCAGAAGGGTTCCTGGCAGGCCATGTATACTTTCTTTGGGAAATGTAACTCTAGTTATTAAAAGCTAGACTCAGGAAACACCATCACCTGTACTGACCAGTGGTGTGGTCCTTGAGCGCCCGTGTAAACTAGAAGGTGTACAAAGGGCCTGTTGTACTTGTATAATTCAGTCTCTTCATTTTTAAAACAAAGACAATACTGACTGTTCTGCTGGCATGTGTCTATTAAATGAAATATCATATGTAGAGGGGCAGACACTGAGCCTGGGATTTCAGTGACAGCAGTCATGAGGACCTGTATTTGCTGCTTCCACACTGCTTCCTGCTGACTCTGTGCTAGTCAGAGCACTCTGTAAGTTCCATCCAAAGTAGCATCCTGCCTTCCTCGCTCTAAGGGCCCGGACATTACCCTTGGTAGGAATCCAAGCAGCTCTCCCTTCAGACACCAAGTAAAACCTCCCTCGGTTGGTGGCCTATACCGAAGGGCCACAGCTTCAGAACTTTTGTATTTCAGGCTGTGATGCACGCAAGATGTCTGCATCCTCATCTCCAGAGCCTGTGAGTCGGTTACGTCACACAACCAAAGAGACTTTGTTCAAGTGACTGAGTTAAGAAACCAGACTGTTGGGACTGCCCTGACGTGAACCTAGTGTCAACACCAGAGTCCTTACAAGACATGATCAGGAAGGTCAAAACCAGAAAAGGAGATGTGCTGACGGAAGTAGAGTTCAGTGATGCAGCCATAAACGAAGGAATGCAGGCCTCTCCTGTATCAGCCTCCAAAACACTGGTTCTCGGCCTTCCTGATGCTGTAACCCTTTAATATGGTTCCTCGTGTTGTGGTGACCCCCAACCATAACATTATTTCATTGCTACTTCATAGCTGTGATTTTGCTACTGTGACGAATCTCAATGTAATATCTGATATGCAGGATATCTGATCTCCAACCCCCAAAGGGATTGTGACCCACAGGTTGAGATCCACTGCTCTAGAGGTACCAGCCTGGCTAACACCTGGACTTTAGCACAATGAAACCACTAAGCTGTTTGTCATAGCGATAGGAAATGAGAACAAAAGCAAACAATAAAACCTGGTTCTGGGTCCAGAAAGGGACCAATCCTTTTCTTCCAAATTCCTTACATGAGAAGGAAAAAGATATTTTCCTTGGCCTTTGACTGTCCCTTCCTTGGGTGATGTTTTTCAGAAGCGCAGACACCAACAAGGCCTTAGATCTTCTAAGACTGTACATAGCTTTGGTCAGTGGACATCCAAGGCAGACAGCAGGGAAGGGGAAGTTGTATGCACAACACACTTGGAAGCTCCTGGCTCTCCGAGCTCAGGTGAGAAATGTGAGCTGTTGTTATGTTTTAGTTTCAGAAAAGCTCAGCGAAATCACCGAAGTGCAGCTAAGAAGTTAAGTAGAGAGTTTTTCAAATACTGAGGAAAAATTAGAAAATGAGGACTTCAAATGAATTCTGGGTAAATTGTCTGAGAAGAAATAAAAGGCTACAGCTTAGGCTGCATTGAGGAATTTATTTATGAGACAAAGTGTCCCTATGCAGTCATGGCTGGCCTGGAATTCCTGCTATGTGGACCAGGCTGACTTTGATCTTACAGAGATCCATGTTCCTCTGTCTCCTGAGAGATGAAGAATGTTTTAAGACACTAGAACACTTTAGGTAAGATATTACCCCACTGGAGGAGTGTGAGAGCTCCTTCCTGACCTCACTGGGAACACAGCCCGAATTCCTCTGTTCTCTGCCAGCCTGGCCACCATGTTTGAACTGTATTTATAAACTCCAGAGGACAGGCGTCTCCAGAGGGGAGGACTGTGCTCTCCATTGTGCTGGGGCTGGCAGACAGGAGGGAGGAGAGCAGAGAGGAGGCTGCGGGGAACAGCCTATCTGACAACTTGAGTTTCTATTTGCTTTATGCTGTTTTACTTTGCAGTCGTCTCTTGGCTCCCTTTCTTTAAGCAAAATGGTTTTCAAAGAGACCAATCAGTTAACGGGCTTACAGTGGGAAGCCTTTCAGAAGGGTGCATCAAATGCCATTCATCACACTAGCTTGGAAAGCATAGAGAGAGACAATTACTAAGAATGAGCACAGAATGTGTCTGTACAGATAGAAATCCAAATATACAAACACAAGGATATGTAAGATAAAATATAATGCAATCAGTTAACTGGAAATATTGTGAGTGGGGCCAGAAACTGTGTGGGAGCTTTAGATCCATGTTTCTGTGTTTAGTCTTACATTTTTAAGTCTGGTATTAAGAACCCTTTTCCTCCTTTTGTGAATTGTCTTGGCTTATTGTTTTCTCCAAAACACTTTTTAAAGAAAAGAAATCTGGGGCTGGGGCTGTAGTTCAGTCAGTATAGTGATTGCCTAGCGTGAACACAGCCTCGGGTTCTATTCCTAGTACCATATGAGCTAAATGTGATCACACACATTTATAAGCCCAGAACTTGGGAGGGAGGTGAAGACAGGAGGATGGAGAGTTCAGAGTCATTCTCTGCTACACAGAGAGTTCAAGGCCAGCCTGGGTTACATGAAAACCTGTCTCTAAATAGATAAATAAATAAATAAATAAATAAATAAATAAATAAATAAATAAATAAATACATAAATACATAAATAAATAAATTTTAAAAAAGAAAGGAAAGAAGAAATTAATCTCTTTTGACTTTTGAAAAATATTAGTAATAGATCATAAAGTAGAAAAGTTGGCCGGGCCGTGGTGGCGCACGCCTTTAATCCTAGCACTCAGGAGGCAGAGGCAGGCAGATCTCTGTGAGTTTGAGGCCAGCCTGGTTTACAGAGTGAGTTCCAGGACAGGCTCCAAAGCTACACAGAGAAACACTGTCTAAAAAAACCAAAATAACAAAAAAAAGTAGAAAAGTTCTGATTGTACACCCAGACGTTTGTGATTTGAGTTCTGTCTTCTAGCTAATCTTCTGCTGTATATACTGGGCAGCAGGCTTCTTTTCAGTGTTCTTCCACAGGGCTGCGATCTGTGAGAACAAAATCATTCTATTCTCTCGTCGAATATAGGTTCTTATGTTTACATCCCGTGTAGATGGTTTCTCACAAACTCTCACTGAAGGGTCCATGGACCACATGGGTAGCAAGGACCCAGAACTTTTTGGACCAGAGGCATCAGGTCATGAGTCACAATTTCTGTGACAGTCAGTATTCCATCACTGAAACAAAATGCATGACATAGTCAAATTAAAAACAGGAAGATTTTATTTTGACCCAGAGTTTCAAATCCACGATCATTTGGGCATGGTGCTTTGGGCTGTGGTGAGGCTGTTCCTGATTGCTGGGAGCATGTCATGGAGAAAGCTGCTCAACTGTGGTGCCTTGAAGGAGAGTGAGAAGAGGAAGAACAGGTGGTCCAGGTCCAGCATCCTATTCAAGGCCTTTCCTAATAAGCTCACTCCCTTCCATGAGCCTCTCCACCCACTAAAGGTTCAAGCACATCCCTACAGCACTATGGGCTGTGCACTTCAACCTTCAACATACGGAAATTCTGTGGGACAGTTAAGATCCAAACTTAGCACTTCCTGGTATAGGAACCAAACTCCATGATGATGTGAACTTCAAACCGGTAGGTCAAAAGCCTCTCAAAACCACATACAAGGTCAGCCAAGGTCACTCGGTTAACTCTAACACCAGGAAGGTCATGTTCCCAGGGCCTCCAAGACTGCAGGTAGCTCCACTCTGAGGCCTAAGAAGTGCTCTTTCAAGCAGCCTATCTAGATTTCAACACCAAATTTCTGCTTCTTCAAGCTCTTTTTCCCATAAATGGAAAGGCTTCCCCTGGGAGATCCCCAGGGACCTTCCACTGGCTCTCTTTGTGGTCACTGCTGTTATCACTGACATTACAGAAATGGTTGTGATGCCAGTCAGCTGGAATGTTTGTCCCAAATACCAGGATATTCACTTCTTTACAATTACACTTCAACAAAACCTCTGGGTATTCAAAAGCAGCACACGTATTTAAAAAGTCAAATAGTAGGTGATCAGCCAGAGCCCGGGCCCAAGGGCATTTCCCACCCTCAACTGCACATGCCAAAACCAACGAAACCACTTGCTTGTGTTTTCCTGTTTGATTACTGGCACACAAACAATACAAGCACCACAGTCCACGCTGCAGGCTTGGTATCACCCTCAACCAAGACAGAGGATCAAAACAGCCTTTGTTCTGGGACTCTCTGTTCTGTGGCCAGGGAGTTCTTGTGGGGTTTGTACTTGCTGAACCTGCGAGTGCCTACCAGGTTCCTCCTAAGGTCCCAGTAGACTCATTTCTGTAACCAACTCTTGAAAAAGGACCTGCCCTCCACGATGTTTTCTCTGACACAGCTTCCTTATGATTCCAGCCATTAAAAGGCATCGTCCACTGTCAGGCAGAGGCCCCGCGACATTGGTTCAGTTCCTACCACCCACACAGTAGCTCACAACTGTCTGTACCCTGGTTCCATGGGATCTGATGCCCACTTCTGGACTCTGTGAGCACCAGTCACACACATGATATACATACATATGCGGGCAAACACTCATATATATGAAATAAAAAACAAATCTTTTCTTATTTTTAAAGGATTTATTTTATTTTTATTTATGTGTATGAGTGTTTATCATGTATGTATGTATGTATGTATGTATGTATGTATGTATGTATGTATGTGTGCCTGATGATTGCAGAAGCCAGAAGAAGGCACTGGCTCCCTGGAACTGGAGTTATGGATAGTTGTAAGCCACCACATGGGTTCTGGAAAATGAACCCAGGTCCTCTACAAGAACAGCAAATGCTCTTGACCATTGAGCTATCCAAAATTTTTGTTCAAGTGTCCCTCCAAGTCTATTGTATCCATAGTGCACAGAATACCACCACCAGAGCAGCTCACTGAGACTCTGACGAGCTAAACAGTCTCTGTAACAGCTGCTTTTCTACTGCGGGGACAAAGCACCATTACCAAGGCAACCTATAGGAGAAAATGTTTATTTGACTTATGGTTCCGGAGGAGCAGGAGTCCATCATGGCAGGGAAGTCCGCAGCAGGCAGCATGCAAGGTGGCTGCAGCAGAAGTTGCAGTTCCCACCTTGAACTGCAAATACAAAGTAGAGCATGGAAACTGAGAAGAGGGCAAGGCCTTAACTCCTCAAAGCCCATCCCTAGTGCAGACTCCTTGCAGCAAAGCTACACTACACCTTCTAAGTCCCAAACAACAAGATGCACTGTGGACCAAATGCCCAGCACTATGGAGGACATTTCTCATTCAAATCACTACAGTTTCTAACTATTCAAATAATGATAGATTAACAAGAAATCCACAACAGTAACCACAACAACAACAACAAAACATCTCACTGGATTCAAGAAGAAATGTCTTTGCATCAAAGAACAGATGTATGCTTGCATGATTCAGTGTTTCCTTGGTCCTGCTTTCCTAAGGCATAACATAGTATTGGCAAGAGGTTCTTGCCTGTCTCACAAGTCCATTAGGATGGTAACTGGGATAAGACCTTATTCTGACAGTCATTGTGTGAGTGGATTTGCTGCCTACACACCGAGGGTTGGTTTCTGCTCCATAGAATTGCCGGAAAGAAGCCTTGGAAAAAGCCTGTGGCCATTCTGGCCATCAGTTTTGCACACCCTCCTGAAATTGGATGAACACCTTTGAACTGTGTAGAGGACTAACATGAGATAGCTACTACGTCAAACATGTAACACAGTGCCCGGAACACAGGAAGCATCTAGCCCTGCTAACTCATGTCTCACCCTTGGGATTCTCCTTGTGGACCTGATTTTTCCTAACTAGACTATGCCTTCTCCACAAATTGTTTCCTTGAAGTAAATGACTGATAAATGCTGCTGTTTATTAAAGGACAGTGAGGAACATGATTCGGACCCTTGAGGCGTTTTACTGCTGGTGGAAAACAAGATGCGCTAGTATACTGAGCAGTTACTACGTGTTAAGGATTTTACTTGCACTGTCCGCCTTGGCCCTGCTAGTATCTAATGCAAAGGCTATTTGAAGCTCACTTTACAGCTGCGTTTATGTCGACATCAGGAGATGGAATAATTTACGCAAGGCCAGAGGTCTACTAAGAATGAACTCCATCAAGTGGAGCTTCAGAACTTCCCCCAGTATTGAACTACAGCAGGCAGTTCACAACGGCCTGTAACTGCAGCTCCTGGGGATCCAATGCCTCTTCCGGCCTCCATAGGCACTGACACACACATGTTTATACTAACAACACACACACACACACACACACATACATACACACACACACACACACACACACACACCACTTCTGTTTGTGTCCTCCAGCTCACTCACACTCCCGTTGTCTTTGTTCTTTTTTTCCTCCATTGATTTGTTCCTTTTTGAATAGTGTCCACTGCTAATCCTTCCATTCATTGGCTGTCTTCCCAAACTGTCTAACCTGTCATCCATTGTAGCATTATCACAGACAATGTAGTCTTCCTATCTCGATAGCTGATTTGTTTCTACTTATCAATGTCCTTATGCTTTCTTTTCTCTTCTTAAAATAGAGGTTGTATTGACAACACATGCTTTGGTATCCCTGGACTTCCTTCTTAGCATGTCAGTACTGCAAGGCTCAGCCATTCTTTACAGGTCACCCAGAGAAACGCAGCCTTGATCCTTTTAGAGCCACCCCCAAGCTAATGGCTTGTTAGAAAAACACTGGTGCCTCCCAGACCCAGTGTGCTGCTCAGCTTCATTGTAAACCCACTGAGGCAGTAGCATCTGTAAAGGCCAGACTGTGCTGTTCTGGTGGGAGGTAACAGGCCTGTTTTGACATGGTTAACAGAGGTCTTTCTCTCTCACCAAGGTGTTCCATGGCTTCTGCCAGCAGACAGGGAACAGTAAGAGACTGACTTACTGGCTACGATGCACGGTGAAGCCAGGCTTGAGTCACAGCTGAACACAATAGTAACAAATGGATAAAAATAGTATGTATGCGCCTGATCTTTCAAAAGAACACACATGTTCATGCATGAACACACACATTCACACTCACATTGTATACTCAACATAAACTAAAAAACAAATGGATTCATAATAGTGCTCACCTCTGAACACCAGGGTTTAAACCAACATAATTTTATAAACATGACATTTGATAAGTGTATATGCATTTACAAAAAGCAGATTATGAGGTTTATCAAAACCTCATACTTTTCCTGTGGTAGCTGGTCAAAACTGATCTTGTGTTAAATAAATGTACATTGACCTATGATTAGCACTTCATATCCAAATGTAAGACTTTGATCCCAGGTTAGAGGACTAAATAAATGTACATTGGGTTTGAGCATGTGTGGACTCATGACCACTGGTTTACATAACTGTCATTTGTGCAGCAGTCGGGTTTTGCTGGGGAGTGGGCAGTAGATTTCTGGTTCCGAGATAACTTGAAAGATCAGGAAATGAACAGCCATGTCAGAGTCATTCAAGACCGGGTGGATCCTGAGGTCTGAAGCTGGCCTTTGACAAGCTCCACTGGTTTTCTTTCCAGCCCTCCTGATCAACCCTAAGTTCCCCTCAGCTGTCCTGTGGTAGCTGCAGAATTCCCCTCAATTCCCTGCATTTCTCTACAGCACTAGAAGCTTCATAGCTGATATGGGCCCAAATCGACATGACCTCACCATTCATAATGGATCTATGAGCTCTTATAATTGGGTCTCTCTGAAGTATCTTCTGTGCTATGGAGTCTCTCTAATCTAACAGACATCTTTCGTCTTTTACTGTTTGACTAAGGCAATAGGTGTTGTAAATACCATGTCTACACTTGCAACTCTCTTCCTTAGGGCTATTTTTCTTTTTCTTCTCCTGGACATCATGGCCAGGAGCAGAACAAGCCAGAAATGATAGAGGATTAACTCCTCCAGGAATAACTTCCCACCAGGTGTAGACAAGTGTTCTGGCTTCCTTGCTCTTCCTCTGGTCTGATTATGAGATAACACTGCCTCCCAGTGATAGCAGGAGGAACGAGAAGTGAATGCTTTCTCAGTATACTGTAGACTGACTCGCTCACCTTCCTCGGCTTGCTCTCTACCCTTCTGGTTGGTGTTTGCAAGGATCATCTTCAAAATTTGATTCTGTATCTCAAGGTATGCATCAGGAAAAAAACAAATATAACCACTTAAATGGAATCCAAATAAACATCAAGTGAGAACTGGTAGGTTACCAGTTTTGAATGCTTTGCCTGCCTTAGGCTCGTTTCTGGCTAGCTCTTTTAACTTAGATTAACCTGTTTCTCTTTATCTACCCTTTGCCTCGAGGCTTTTACTTTTCTTTCCTTCTGTACATCTTACTTTCACTGCTTCTTGAGTCTGGCTGGCTGGAGGCTGCTTGGCTTCTGACCCTGGATGTCTCCCTCGTTCTCTCCTCTTTTTTCTCTTCTTTCTTCTTTCTCCCCTTCCCTCTCTCACCTAGATTCCTCCTCCTATTTATTCTCTCAGTCTGCCAGCTCTGCTTATCTTTTCTCCTGCCTAGCTATTGGCCGTTCAGCTCCTTATTAGACCAATCAGGTGCCTTAGGCAGGCAAGGTGAAACAGTAGCAACACATATTTATGTAACTAAACAAATACAGTGTACACAAAGGTAACACAACTTTACACAGTTAAAGTCATATTCTGCAGCATAAACAAATGTAACACATCTTTACCTAGTTAAAATAATATTCCACAACACCCAACTATGCTAAGAATGACCCTGTGTTTCCATAGAAACTTGGATTTATTACCAGCAGAGCCAATTATATATTTGCCCTCAAAGCAAGATGAAAATTGGTCAAAAGCAAGAAGAAATGATTGAAGAAAAGAAGAAAAGATGCTTTAAAATAAAGCATCTTCATTTCTTTTGGAACTTGTTAACTTGCCAAACTATTTTTATTACTAATCCATTTATTGACTTATATTAGCATATATTAATTATACATAATAATGAGTTTCACTATGACATTTTCACACATGTATATAATGTATTTCAATCATATTCACCTCTGAACATTTTACATTGCTACTGGATGTCACTCTAAGTAAAGAAAATTAAATCTAAAAATGTCTAGGATGAATTGTACTACTGACCTTTATCCTGTGAAATGTTTGTTTAAAAATGCAAATATAAAGGTGTTTAACATGTATGCAGTCATTGAAATTACATTTCATATATATATATATATATATATATATATACACACAATAAAGAAATGTCAAGGGCTGAAGATGAAATGTTCTCTTAGTTTTTCGGTCATTCCCTGTTAACCTGTATCTTCTCTTTGCCTAAGCCAGGGAAGTAAAATGAGACAGAAAGAACATGATGGGGTACCCCATTGTTTGTGTTTCTTAGAATGTCATGGTCTTTATTCTTCATTCAAGACAAATTCTGGCATATATGGGACAAGGTCCTACCTCACAAAGTTGATGTCCCTTCTTCCTCTCTCAATCATAGACACACTGCAATCATATTTCCTTCAGTAGAATTCTGTGCTCATGGGGCATCACAAATTCTAAATGTGAGCCAGTATCAAGGACGAGTGGATGCATTTCTTGTCATAACTCAGCTCACTTGTGGCCTGTGTTTTATCAGAGTTTTCAAGTTAGATGAAACTATTAAGGATTTCAAGATGTCAACAGCTGTGTATGAAAACAGATTGGGAATTGTTTTGAGTCCAGAGCCTTGTTAATGTCACACACAGCGACACTGGCTTTGATGAGAAAGAGAGGTCATGGCACCTTGAGCATCCTGAAGCAGGAATCATGATTCTACAAGGCATTCGATGCCTTGGTCCTTGGAATCCTTAAAGGGTGAATGTCTTAAGCATGATAATTACAAAAGTGTTATTGCTAAAAGTTCATCATTCTATCATAAAAGGACTCCTTAGGTTCTTTCATATGTTGAAGCAGGCTGTCCTGATGATGAGGAAGACAATGATGATGAGGAGGAGGAGGAGAATTTTTTTTCAACTTGATTATAAGCTAGGGTCACCAGGAAGAAGAAACTTCAGTTTAGGGAATGCCTTCATAAAATTGTCCTGTAAGCAAGTCAGGAGGGAGGGGGTTCTAGATTAATGATTCATGATGTGGGAGGGCCCAAATTATTGTGGGTGATGCCACCCCTGGAAAGGTGGTCCTGGGGTTCTGTAAGAAAGCAGTCTGAGCAAGTCGCGGGGAGCAAGCCAGTAAGCAGCACTCCTCTGTGGTCTCTATCTCAGGGTCTGCCTCCAGGTTCCTGCTTTGAGCTCCTGCCCTGGCTTCCCTTGATGATGGACTCTGTCAGCTGGAATAAACCCTTTCCTTACCACACTGTTTTTGGTCATGGTGTCTTGTCATAGTAAATCAAGCTACGACACAGGAGGCTTGGAGATAGAGAATAAACTTACAGGACAGGTCTGCCCCTTACTTCAGGTATCTCATCTCACTGGAAACACTTTAAAAGAACCATAATAGATTTAGAACATATTTGGGGTAAGCAAAATTCTTTTTAGATGAATTCTGCTGTTACTTTTCTCTTGAATGCTGTTGGCTTTGAAGATATCTCGGTAATTTTTATACCTAAACACACCTATGCTCTCTCTCTCTCTCTCTCTCTCTCTCTCTCTCTTTCTCTCTCTCTCTCTCTCTCTCTCTCTCTCTCTCTCTCTCTCTCTCTCTCTCTCACACACACACACACACACACACACACACTTATTGTCCTCTCATGCCAGTGGCAAACCCCCATGCCACTCAGTCTGCAGCATCCCCAGGGCTGCAGCTTGTGGAACTGGCTGGCTTCCACCCCTGTACCCTGCCCCTCCCTTGGCTCTGTTTTATAGGTTGCTGTAACACCTGCTGGTTCCTGTATCAGGAAAGTTCCTTAGGAAGAACATTCTGCCTTTTCTGAACAATACTTCCAGTCTCTCTCTCTCTCTCTCTCTCTCTCTCTCTCTCTCTCTCTCTCTCTCTCTCTCTCTCTCTCTCTGTGTGTGTGTGTGTGTGTGTGTGTGTGTGTCTTCCTAGAAACCGGGGCTGATTCCAGCCAGGCGCCACAGCAGGCCTTCCTGGACAGAAGGTCATTTCAATAAGGACCATTGGGGCTAGTACAGCCACAGAGAAAAGAAGGTCATTCCCAGACAGGAAGTTGGGAAGACGCCCTGAGTGAGCCTTGCTGGGCAGGAGACGCCAAGGGGACAGAGAATGTGGGCCAGTGCCCTAGGAAGTTATTCATGAGTCTGCGCTGTTTGATAAACAGGGAACCAAAGCCTTTCCTAAACAGCTAAACTAACAATGTGCCAAATTCCAGAAACTCCGCAAACAATGACTGGACATTCCTTGTCTCTTATTTGCTTATTTGTGCACTAAAACCTTGCAAAGAAAACAGAAGCCAGACTCTGACTTGGGCTTCAGATTGGGAGTGAAGTCTGTGGGCTGTGTCCTGCTCCAACAGCCTTCCTTCTCCAGGAGGTAGGTCTCCCCCTCAACATCAGTCCCATCCCAGGAGCCCTCGCCATTCCCAGTTAAGGTCAGGGTGTGCTGGTTTGAAGCCTGATCAGAGTAACAGGTCAAAAATGACAGACTTCCATGGTTCATGTTACCAAGAGATGCAACTGGGTCACATTAGGAGGGAATCTCGAAATTTCTCACATAGCTCCCTGACTTGAATGAGATATTAAAATGTCTGAGGGCACGTGCTTCTTTTTAGAATTTTTATTTAAATTATGAAATATATATCTATGTACATGCATAAAACATACATAATTATGTACTAATTACAAAATAAATAACATTAATATTATTGCATACATAAATATCTTTGAGTATTAATCTATAAAAAACTGAGAGGATGGGGACAGGACATACATGTGAATATATTGTCTTCATTTGTTGATGATTGATCAAATCAATTCTTCATGAGAAGAAATAGAAACCTCCTTGGTTACCCTTCTCCCTGCTTCATTAAAATTATGCTCGAAGCGTAAACTGCAATACTCCCTCTGCCATTTCAACTGCCTGCTGCATTCTTTATCCCTGTCCTATTGTTTGCAGTGGCACTTGCAATTTTCAATGCACGTGCAACTTGTGAGCTCCTTATTATGTGTAATCTATGTCCCTTCCTCTCCTTTGTGAGGTACGTTTATAACGTGATGGCTAATTGCAATCATGAAAATAGGTGGGTTAAGAAACCCGTCAGGCATTAGCGAGGTATGCTTCGGCTGTGTACGACAGTGCTTCTGGAGAAGGTGAGCTGAGAACTCACTCTACACTGTCCCATGGGCTGGGGTCCAGACGGAAGAAAATTCAACTTCCCTAGAAGAAACAGAAAAGCCAAACCTGAGCCATCTACAACAAAACATAGAAATGAGCCTCTTGCATAGGCTTAGTGGCTTCCACCCTCAGACATTTCGGAAGCCAGTTCTCTGAATGTCCCCATTCCCATAACGCCAGCTGAAAGAGGCCATCTGCAGAGGCCTTCAGAGAGCCTGGCTGCTTTTTCTTGGGCTCCTGTGTTTCTCTCCGTCCATTCTTTGTGGGCAGGAGTTCCCACTGTTCTAACCTCCCGATAAGGCTCGGTACTCAGTGGTATGAAAAAGACTTCAATCACGGTAGGATGGAGGAGAAAGGGATAAGGGTCCCCAGCCACACAGGTGGCCTAGAAGCTAGACTGGAGTGGTTTCACTCACACTTCCATGGACTCCAATCAGAACCACCATGCTTCTGAAGTCTATCTAGGAAGGCACGTGTTCGGATGTCGCTCCCAACATACACAACTCATCTTGTCCTTCCCTCCACAAACTGTGAGGAGGACAAAGAAGCCTTGGGGAGCTGGAGCTGCATTTGAGACACATTTCATCTTGAAAATTCATATTAAGCAGTTGCTGATGGATGTGACAAGTGTCTAAAGTTGAAACCGTTCGGTTTGTGATCAATGCTGATTTCACCCAACTCTGCCCCCCGGATGATGACATCCTGGGTTGGAGTCTATAGCTGAGGGACTTGTGTTTGGAAAGCTAGCAGGCCAGCCCAAAGACCTTCCAAACAGACATAATGGCTTAATTATTACTTTAATCAGAAGGTCAAGGCTTCGAAAGGGCAGCTTCCTTCCCTTAAGGTTTTCCACACCCCCTGGCTTTATCCATGGCTGACCCGTTCTTCCCACAGTTCAGCGGGCTCGAAGTTACAAAAGGGAAAATGGCCAGCTGGATCTCCAGCCAGCTTGGTGCCCTGTAAACAAGATGTACCCTGATTAAATGAGGTGTGTGGAGGAGTCTGTGAGGGGGAGGAAGCTGAACACGACTCAGAGGCAGTTGACTCACAGGTTAACTACCCATTAAAGTGGAATCTAAAACAAGAAACAACCTTTCCCCAGCACGGTTTGCATGAGATGCTGGTGCAAAGGAATAGAGAGGTGTACCGCACCAGATAAAACTGCTCATGGCTAACGGGTGGGCTGGACTTGCTTGATCGGGTCTTAGCAAGCTTGCCAAATCGTCAGAAGGACTTGGGGCGAACACCTGCTTGGGAAGAAGACACTGCGGTGTAAAATGAATACCCCAGCCCTTGTCTTGGAGGCACACACCGCCTCTCATCCCTCCTGCAGTCTTTCTGCTGAAAAGGTCAGCGTGGCTTATTCCAATGCAATTCCCCACTTTCACCGTGCCCCAGCAACTCTGCATCACACCATTAACTCAAAAGCAGTTCTTTGGAGAGAAAAAATGAAGCCAGGTTTAAATGCCTTGTTAGTAATGGGGCCTTTTCAGTGATCTTAGAGACAGAAGAGGGCAAGAGAAAACACTGTAGGCCAGAAAGCCTTCCACGCTAAGCCAGTGGAGTTGTACAAAGTGCTCTAATTAGGATTCCCCAAGAACCTGGGCGGCAGTGGCTGCCCGCCTCTCTGCCCAATGGCATTTTCCCAAAATGGACTTTTGAGGTGCCGTTTCACCCAGCTCGAATCAGCCAGTTTTCCTGGGAAGTGTGGGTTTTCTCTGGAGATTGTTTCAGGGAGTCTGCCCGTTTCCCCAACTCTGATAGCTTCAGATGCTATTTTCAGCTCCTCCACAAGATAACCCCTTGGTTCTCGCCACAGCCTCCTGCTGACATGGCATCCTTCCTTCTTTATACTCTTGTCTTTTTGTGTACGAATCTTGAGGGAATGGAGCTCCTAAGAAATAAGAATTCATCTTCTGCAGCCTAGGCTGCTTGTGTCTACCCTACTAGACATTCACCCCTGGAAAAAACAAACAAACAAACAAACAACAACAACAGCACAAACCCACTCACAGCCCAGGCATCCCGGAAGACAAATCAGCCCCCATATCAGTACCTGAGCCAGGTGGGAGGGAGCTCACAACTGATATATTTTTTCCTTTGTTTTAGAACAAATGGTGCTCACGAGTGCCCCAGCTTGAGTTGGGGGAAAGGAGGGTTCCAGGAAAGACAAAACAAGCGGCGTGATAGTCCTGTTTTCTTCCTTCCCAGAGTACCCAGGGTGCCCTGTGCCCCACCCTGGGCCAGCCAGGTCAAGGGCAGACCTGGCAGGCAGGCAGGCAAACTGACTCCTGACTGGAATGCTCAACAGTGACTCCTGTTTTGTTCAGCTACAGGGTTCCCTGGGGCCGGGCCCCTGTAATTCCAAGTGCAAATTCCCCAGCCATTTGGAAGCCTCCTGTGACATTCTTTGTCCTCTGCCACCCCTTCCAGAGGCTGCCAAATCAGGTGGCGCCTTTCATCGTAAAATATACACCATGGAAGGCTGCTTTTTAGCAATTAACAAATGGATTGCTTTTTAGCCTCAAAGGCAGAACAGGATTCACAATGGTTTACCTTCCAGGCAGCCTTTTACATTGATGTGGCAGAAAGCAAGGCAAGCTCTGCTAGGGAGCACACAGCGCAAGGAGGAGGCCAGGAACGCTGCCGCCACCTGCTACAGTAACAAAGACCGAGGGGAGCACACAAAGCGCAGATGCCAGGTCCTGCCCTCTCTTCCCACCACCGCTCACTTCCCCTCCTGACTCAGACCCATCCTGGGGCTGTTGCTTCCCCAGGAGATTCAGTGTCTTATCACAAATAGAAACCTTCACAGTTACCCCACAGAAAGCTACCTTCTCCGTCTATATGGTCTGTCCCTTACCACGGGGTGACGTGTCAGAGTACAGCCACTCACTCGCTACCCCATAACTGACTCTGCCATGTGAAGAGCTTTGGTGTGTTTACAGCGATGGGAATTCTTGAACTGGCTGTAATGGGAATGTTTGTTTCTGTTATATGTAATAAAGATGCAGAAGTCATGATGGATGTTTAAAGAATATGGAGATCTGAAGAGGAGAGCACAGATGCACCTCATGTACTAGGGGGGTTGCTGGAATAAAACAGAAGTGACATGTATCAGCAGGGATTAGAAACAGTAGAACCTTTGTACACTGCTGGGAATGAGTGTGGTTTAACCATTGTAGAAAAGAGTCTAGTTACCGTTACCAGCCCACAGGACAGCCACTTCCGGAATTCTCCATCTCTCCTTGGTGACGTAGCAGACATGCTTCTATCTGCTTCTAATATTCTAGTCCACCTACTCCACATTGTTTTAGGCAAGGTTCTCTAGTGAAACACAATTAGACATGTAGATAAATAGATAGGTAAGTAGATAGATAGATAGATAGATAGATAGATAGATAGATAGATGATATAGATAGATAGATGATAGATAGATAGATAGATAGATAGATAAATAGATGATAGATAGATAGATAGATAGATAGATAGATAGATAGATAGATAGATAGATAGATAGACAGACAATAATTTAAAATAAATAAGTAGATGAGGTTCTCTAGTGAAACACAATTAGACATGTAGATAAATAGATAGAAAGATAGATAGATAGACAATAAATAAGTAGATGATAAAAAATATAGACGATATAGATGTCAACATAACAAAGGGGATTGTTAGCTCGGTTTACCTCATAGGGGCTAGATAATCCAACAATTGCCATCTGCATGTGGGAGAGGCAAAGACCCCAATAACATTGCAGTCCAGGAAGCTGGATGCCTCAGTCGTCCCAGTCTAGCACTGAAAGCCTCAAACTCTAAAGAGTCTATGGCTTTGAGTTCACCTTGAAAGGAGAAAGAAATCGGAGTGTGATGTGAGTAAGCTATGGCTGCAGCGGGGGTAGAATGTGTGTGCTCAGAAAAAAGTGAATGTCAGACGTGGGCACACTGGTCTTTCCTTGAACTTCTTTTTTTTTTTTTTTTTTTATTTTGTCCTCAACCCTCAAAGCTGTCAGCCATATTGAAAGCAGATCTTTCCTTCCCAGCCTCTGTTTAAGAAGTCAGTCCCCTTGGGGCTGGAGAGATGGCTCAGAGGTTAAGAGCACTGACTGCTATTCCAGAGGTCCTGAGTTCAATTCCCAGCAACCACATGGTGGCTCACAACCATCTGTAATGAGATCTGGCACCCTCCTCTGTATCCATAGTAAATAAAAAAAAATCTTAAAAAAAAAAAAAAAGAAGTCAGTCCTCTATAAATGCCCCATGGGATCACACCGTGTCCTGAGTATCTCTCAGTGAAGTCAAGTTGACAACCAGGACCAACCATTCATACCTTCTAGCCATGAGTGCAGTCTCTTAGGGATCACAAGCCTGAGCATGGCTGGAGCCAGCTTCAATGAAAGAGACAGTGGGGATGGATGTGATAGAGGACAGAAGATTAACAACTAAAGGGCTGTTTGATTCACTCTTATAAATGTGCCTTCAAAATCAAAATGGGGAGAAATGAATGGCCAACAGGTGAACTTTGACAGCTGTTATTCCACACTGTTTGTATTTATAACTTCATGCTAAGGAGATTCAGTCTTTATTTGCTGGTCATTCCTCAGTCAGGCTTGCAGATGAACAGGAAAGTGATGTCAGCTATTGTGGTCATTTGTAGACTGGCTTCACTAACTCTGCTCATTCCTAAGACAATAGCCAATAGCAGCCATGTGCCAAGGAGGGAAAGCCATGAAAGGTCACTGGAAAGTGGTCACTTTGGAAAGTAAAGAAAGCAAAGCCACAAAAGTACATCCTTCTAATATGAACTCCCAGGTCATGAGACCCTTAAGCTCTTGGGATTTTAGGGTGAAGGGGAGAAGAAGCATTGCTGAGACGTCTACAAAAAAAGAGGAGGAAGCGAGACTAAAAACCAAGCCAAACCCTGTCCACCCCATGATGTTGTTGGGAGTTGACTTGATGTGGAGGACAGTAGAGAATTTTCAAAACAAGGTTATTATCAACGAATTTTGCAGAATGCAGTGTGCAAACAATTCAGAAGTATTGCGGCAAAGCAAGGCACCCAAGTACAACAGAATGGGGCTAGAGAGGAAGGGGACCTGAGGTGAAAGAGAACAGGAAAAGGGGCTGGAGAGAGAGACAGGGTGAGGAGAGAGAAGGGAGGAAGGAGAGAGAAAAGGAAGGGGAGACATCATGGGAATCCAGAATATTCCCGCACACGCTCTACCTAGTGGGGACACGGCTACCCAAGAGCAAAGCCCGTGTCCCCCTCAGGTGGAAAGATGCTGGCATCTCATTCCCACAATGTGCAGCATGCGCTGGAGTGCTTTGACCTCTGGCTGGGCCCCACCTCCTTGCTCCGTTAGTAACAGCATTCTTTTGATAATTTTCCCTTTTAAAGGAGATAATACTCTCACTCAAAAGGTCAATCAGCTAAAAATATTCTTGCTCGGATTTTCCGTGTGCTTTTCTGCATGATTTCTCTGCTTTCGGTCTCGCCTCAGAGAAATGACTGAAGTATTTTCCACCCACAGGGAATCATTTTCCAGGCACCTATGCCAAGGCTTGTCTTCTCGGTCTTCTTCCTCCATTTCACCCACTTCGATCTCACCAGTCAGGTCCATGAGAATCCAAAGGACAACTTTATTGTAAAGGAGAGTCAAAACATCCCTCTGATTTTGAAGCCCCGACGAAAGCCAAGATTCCTTTTTAGTAATTCCCTTTGCAGCAGCAAAGGGTATTGACTAATGCGTGTTTGCATGTGCATAATTAAAACCCTCTATCTTTGGAACGGGCCCCCACTTTGCAGTGAAGTAAGGTGCAGAAAAGCATCTTGCTGCCTGTTGGTTGGCACAGCAGCATTCTATCGACCACAACAAACACGTTGATGGCTGCCCCAAAATGATCCCTGGAATTCCTGTTTGTGGAGTCACCTATGTGGGCTGAGACACAGGCTGCTCTCCACTGGAATCTTCCAGGGCACTCTTTCCTCTATTTCTTTGGAAGGCATAAATCTGCTCTTGGTCACATAACTTGCTTTGGTCAGATTTCCATTACCGTCCTACATTCCTCAGATAAATCACCTTCATAACAGGAAAGGTTTGTTTGGGCTCAGGGTTTCAGTTTCAGAGGTTTCAGCCAGTGAGTGGTCTGCTGGCCTTGTCGCTTTGGGCCTGTGATGACGCCCTGTGGCACAGCAGGAGCATGTGGCAGAGGGGGCTGCTCACCTAGTGGCATTCAGGAAGCAGTGACAGCAAGAGACCCGTGTCTCGAATTCCCTGCAAGGGTAACCTCAGTGTCCTAACGTCCACCTAGCAGGTTATCTCTTCAAGGTCCCAGCACCCTCAATAGTACCACAGACAGGTGGCCAAGCATTCACCATGTGGGTAGGGGTGGGGCACCCCAGGTAGAACCTTTATCCCAGACCAGGGTTTACATGCTCGGGGTGACTTGGCTTCATATTTTTGTAACAACTGCCCTACTTAACTTGGCTTGGAAATCACTTCCTGGTGAAGCGTGAAAGACTCCTGTATCAAGGAGGTCTCATCCCCAGAACCGTTAAGGCCTGAAAGCTCAGTGTTTCAGAAGCCCAGCCCACCCAGGCATGAGTGAGTGCAACAACTCAGGGAATAGCAACATGCCAAATTCCTTTCCTATCCAAGCAAATGTACATCCTGCTGTTCCTTCCCAGTTGGAGCAGTTTTCTCTCTGCCCCATTCCCTCTCCCTCTTCCTCCCCACTCCTCCCTCCTTCTCTACCTGCTTCTCTCCTTTTCTTTTTGTCTTTTGGCATTCATTTTAAAGTGTATTTGTTTGCACGTCTGACTCTCCATGGCACATTCCTCTTTGTTTGTTACTCTATATTATTTCCAAGCCTTGATCAGTCTGACTAGCTCTGTAAAAATAAGACAACGAATCTACTAGGTACTATCAATATATCATTATACATTGATGTAATATATATATATATATATATACATATATACATATATATGTACATACATATAAACTTATTCTGACACCTGTTAAAGTAAGGAAGATCACTGCAGTGGGACTGTTACTGTTACAATAGAGACTGAACTCAACTTCAAACACAGCAAGAACAGTGGAGGAGTCCCACAAGGGGCAGAGTGAGGGGCCAGTGGATGGAAAAAAATCACTGAAAGGAGACATCGGGGTGGAGCAATCTTGCTGAGCTGCCTTAGTGGGTCACTCTGTTAAGCCTGGACTGGGAAGACCAAGGTTAAGAATAGTGAGAAGATTCTCCTTGCGACAGAGACAGATACCATTATAGCAAACCACAGCTGGTCACAATGCAGAGAACAATCGATCGTGGTGTGCACAGCTCCAAAGGATGCATCTGTAAGACTACTCCCGCACCCAAGACTCTGTAAACATAGCAGGAGAGGAGGTGGGAATGTTGTAAGCATCAAAGGACCAGGAAATCTGCTGAGATTGTGTCTTCTAAAAATGACAGGGAAGCTGCACCCATGGTACTTCAATAATATGGCTGCCTAAGCAAGACCGAGCAAGGACAACACCAATAGACACACTGCAGAGAAGAGGGAATCTCACAGGGCCCCCATCCACAGACAGAGAACTACAGGCCACTAAAAAATGCTAAGAGCAGGAGATGTAGTCTTCCCTTGGAGGAGCCCCCTAACTGGTTGTCCAATACCAAGCAGTCAGCCCTGAAATCATGTACATGTATGCAACATTAAGCAGACTCTGAAGGCTGTGCTCACACATTTAATGTATATGTAAGAGAGTTAAAGAAGAGAAGGCCAGGACTTTGAGAGGAGGTGAAGGGGCAGAAGGCATGGCAGAAGTTGAAGAAGGAAAGAGAATGGAGGGAAATTGTTTAATTATATTTTAATAAAAAAAAAAAGGAGGAAAAAAAAGAATAGGAAGCAAGACTCAATGCCAAGGGCCTAGAGGAACCAGACCAGAATTTGGGGAAGAAAGCATCTATGTCAATAGCAGAGAGTTCAGAGAATGAAAAAGTCCAAGCTAGAAGTTAAAAACTCATTGCCATCCAACCCTGGTCACCTCATCCTCTGCAAACAGTTACTGGGAGGGCTAGAACGGAGAGGGAGATTCCATGATAAATGAAGACCCCAGGGGAATAGGAAGTAGCAGAGTACTAGAGAGCTCCCCAGAAATCCACGCTGATACCTCCACTGTAGACTCCTGGCAATGGTCGAGAGAGTGCCTGAGCTGACCTCCTCTGGTGATTGGATGGCCAAACACCCTGGCTGTCATGATAGAACTCTCATCCAGTGTCTGATGAAAGCAGATGCAGAGATCCATGGCCGAGCCCCACGTGGAGCTCCAGGAGTCCAATTGGCGAGAGAAAGGAGGGATTATATGAGCAAGAGATGTTGAGGCCACGACTGGAAAAAGCACAGGGACAAATAACCAAACTAGTGGAAACACATGAACCAATAGCTGAGGAGCCCCCATGGAACTGGACCAGGCCCTCTGGATAAGTCAGACAGTTGATTAGCCTGAACTGTGTGGGAGGCCCCCAGGCAATGGAGCCAGGACCTGTCCTTGGTGCATGGTCTGGCTTTTTGGAGCCTGGGGCCTATGCTGGGACACTTTGCTCTCAGCCTTGGTATAGGGAGGAGGGGACTGGACCTGCCTCAGCTGAGTCTACCAGGCTGGACTGACTGACTCCTTAGGGGAGACCTTGCCTTGGAGAAGGTGGGAATGGGGGGTGGATGGGGGAGGACTGGGGAGTGGGAGGAGGGAGGATGAGGGAATCTGTGGCTGATATGTAAAATTAAGTTAATTATAAAATAAAAATATTGTAAAAGAAAAAAAAAAAGAAATGTGACTAGTGGTAGAGTGCTTGCCTAGAATGAGTGAAGTCCTGAGTTCAATGCCCAGCAGAGGGGAGAAAAATCTATTCCTGAAGCCTGATCAGTAGATGTCCATACTGGTAATCCCACTCCAGGAAGGAAGGAAGGAAAAAAGGAAGGAAGGAAGGAAGGAAGGAAGGAAGGAAGGAAGGAAGGAAGGAAGGAAGGAAGGAAGGAAGGAAGGAAGGATACAATTACTAGCCATTTGACTACAGACTACTCATACTTACCTGAAATCCGTTCTCAACTAGGTCTTGAGTTTGGGGTGCCAATGTTCTTCTGTGTGTCACCTAACTTGAGCAAGAATTCTGCTACATCACTCAATTAAGAACCCCCACCCTTCATATTTGATCAGGTTTCTCATCCTCAGCATCCCCCCCAGGTGATGTCAGGTCACCCCATTTCTTCTTAGTAATTTTCCATCTACTGACATCCTATCTTCCTTCCATGTGGGAAAAAAAAAATCCCATCCTGTGGGTCCCTCTGCCTTACTGTTCTTCAGTACATGTCAATATCGACCTTTGCTTTAACACATCCTTTCATCACATCCAGCAGACAGCAGGCTACACACCAGTGCTCTGACGAAGGCCTGGGTGGTGGGTCTCTGGGCAACAAACAGTCTGAAGGCTTGGACACTGCATGGGGGTAGGGACCCCTGATGACCAGAGCAGATCCATCTTAGTTGTGACTAACTCTACCCCCTGAGATGTCCAATTCTTCGTGTGCACATAAACTTCCAACTTAGCACTCCCCAGCTCAGCAGAATTTTCTCCCTTCCTCTCTCCCACCCTTCTACCCTTTTCTTTTGATTTGTTTCTGCCATTGAAAAAATTTCATTTTAAATATAAAAATCAACGGGCCCT
Source organism: Peromyscus maniculatus bairdii (assembly GCF_049852395.1). NCBI lineage: Eukaryota > Metazoa > Chordata > Mammalia > Rodentia > Cricetidae > Peromyscus > Peromyscus maniculatus. Next base: position 122,579,495 of record NC_134856.1, on the reverse strand, counting down.
TTTTATTTTGAAGTCTTTAACATTTGAAGAACATTTTTTTCAGTCCTCAAAGTAGTACCTAGGGAAACCTTTTAGGGTTATAAAACACAAGAGGTCAGGAGCAAATGTTCTAAAGTGGACATGCCCAAGGCAGGAGTAAAAGATGGATTCTGATTGTTTTAAATCTGTTTTTCTCAGGATCATCTCTTCCCCTGGAGAGATTCCTGTTAGCAAATGTTACTCAGCAGAGATTTGAAATGATCTTATCTGTTCTTGTATGTCAAAGATTGGGGGAAAAAACTTAAAAAGAGGAAGAAAGAAAGAGAAGGGGAGGTGTAGCATGAATCTTAAATAGTCTTATTAATAAAAACAAACCCAGGGCCTGGTATTGGGATGAATACTGGAAGATCAGAGAAGCAGAACAAACCACAGCTTCCTCACCTCACCAATTCCTCAGCTGATCCTGTTTCCTCAGACTGGATGCCTCTCAGCTGAATTGTGCTGCTAGAAGCCTAAAAGCTTAACCAGGTTCTAGTTCCTGGTCCTCATGCCTTAAATACCTTTCTGCTTTCTGCTATCACTTCCTGGGATTAAAGGCGTGAGTCACCATGCCTGGCTGTTTCCAGTGTGGCTTTAAACTCATAGAGATCCAGATGGATCTCTGCCTCCAGAAGGCTAGGATTAAAGGTGTGAGTGCCACCATTTTCTGGCCTCTATGTCTGTCTAGTGGCTGTTCTGTTCTCTGACCCCAGATAAATTTATTAGGGTGCACGATATATTTGTGGTGATATTGTGTGAGCCCTTTCTCTGTTACTGGGAAGGCAACTTGGTGCAGCCATTATGGAAGACAGTATGGTGGATCCTCAAGAAACTAGAAAGAGGGTTATCATAGGATCCAGCCATTCCACGGAAGGGAAGGTACTATAAGGAAACAAGAGAGTTATCTCATCTTCACCCTTATATTTCATGAATACTATCTGGGAGGAGAAGGAGGAGGAAGAGGAGGAGGAGGAGGAAACTGATGCCATTTGCAGCAACATGGATGAACCGAGAGGACATGATGTGAAGGGAAACAGACCAAGCATGGAAATGTGACAGATCATGACCTCCTGATGCATAGCTGTAGAAAGAAGACTTAGAAGCAGAGAGAAGAAGAGTGTTACAGGGCTGGGGGGTGGGGGGTGGGCAGTGTTGGGAAGATGTTGGTCAAAGGAGAAGGAATGCAGTTATACAGGGAAGTAAGGCCAAGGAATCTACCGAGTGACACAGATGACGGTCGGCAGGAACGTACTGAGTACTTGGGAAAGAGTGGATTTTAAATATTCTCATCGTAAGTAAATATGAAATATCACTTATGCCAGTTGGCATGATTTTACCATCACACAATGTAAACATATGAAAAAGCATCCTGCTGTATACCTGAAATACACATCATTTCTACTTGTCATTTTCTATAGCAATGACGGATGATTAAGGGATATATGGATATATACATATATATATATATATATATATATATATATATATACACAGATATATGCTCTAAACCACTTGAGAATAGGCTACATATATAAATCTTCTTTACCACTGAACACACCAGAGTTTGCTTGAGAATAAGGTTACCCTTGTATGTAAGTAGAATATAGTTGTCAAGCTCAGGAAATTTTTTTATTATTATTATTATTATTATTTTGTTTATTTTATTTTATATTACAATACCATTCAGTTCTACATATCTGCCATGGGTTCCCCTATTCTCCCCCCCCCTCCCACCCCCCATTCCCACCTCCTCCAGGGCAAATCCTCCCCCGAGTACTGCGATCAACCTGGTAGACTCAGTCCAGGCAGGTCCAGTCCCTTCCTCCCAGACTGAAGCTCAGGAAATTTAACGTTGATAGGACATCATAATCCACTCTATAATATGGTTTTAGGGCTGGGATGATGACTCGGTCAGCCAAGTGCTTGCCTCGCAACACAAGGACCTGAAGTCAATCCACGCCCCCCCCAAAAAAGTCAGGTGTGGTGGCACATATGTGTGATTCCAGCACCAACCTTGTATATGATGTGTGCTGGTGTGCATGTATGCACAGGAACAGAACAAAGGAAATAAGAAAACCAAAGTGCATTTAAACACATCGGTGGAAACATTAAGTGGACAGCTGGACAGGGTGAGCTCAGCTATCGGCCTCAGATGCTAGCTGATAATACTCTTAGTTTTTTGGTTGGTGGGCTCTAAGGTTTTGTTAATGCATTCCAAAAGTTTTCTTTGTTTGTTTGTCTTGTTTTGTTTTTCTGTCAGTCACAGGCTGTTAGGTCCATCACAGGGGTGGTGGGTAAGATAGGCCCAAATTATTGTAATGGGGCTGTGGACCTGCAGCACTCCAACCTCTCCACACTCACTTAAGTTTTGATGAGTTAAGCAGCCTTGTAGAAGGGCCAGTGGGAGGTGCGGTGTCTTCCCAGGAACATCTGTCACAGTGTGCAGGTGTGTGGGTGCCACAGCACACACGTGAAGGTCAGAGGGCAAACTCGGGCTGGGCCTACCTCCACCTTGTTGTTGATGTGAGGTCTGCATATGCCAGGCTAGCTTCCAGGGACTCTCCTCCCTCCACCTCCCCGTCTCACTGAGGTTAAAGATGGGTTACCACACTGGGGTGTAGGTGGGCTTTGAACTCAAGTCTTCATCATATTTGCATGGTAAGTGCTTTATCCACTGAGCCATTTCCCCAGGCCCTCCTCACATTCTGTTCCATCTCCCTTTGCTCTGTGGCATTGGAAAAGGTATTCTATAGCCACACTTTTCTCACCACTGTGACCAAATCCCTGATGGAAATGCCTAAAGAGAGGAAAGACTCCCTTTGGGTCATAGTTTCAGATGGTCCATTCCACTGTCATTTGGTCCTATGAGCTGTGGCAGAGCATCCAGGCACAGAAGCGTATGTAGAGGCTGTTCCTCAATTTTGAAGTCCAGGATGAAGGGAGGGTGACAGGATGGAACCAGGGAGAATATGCCCCAAAGACCCATCTCACTACTCCAGTGGCCTGCTTCTTCCAGCTAAGCCTCACCTCCTGTGGTGGTTTGAATAGGAATGGCCCGCATAGACTCATGTGTTTGACTGCTTGGCCCATAGGAAGTGGCGCTATTAGGTGTGGCCTTGTTGGAGGAAGTAAGTCACGGCAGGGGTGGGCTTTGAGGTCTTAATATGCTCAAGCTATGCTCAGTGTGACCCACAGTCTCCTTCTGCTACCTGTAGGTCCAGATGTAGGACTCTCAGCTCCTTCTCCAGCACCTTGTCTGCCTGCATGCTGCCATGCTTCCTGCCATGGTGATAATGGACTGAATCTCTGAACTGTAAGCCAGCCCCAGTTAAATGTTTTCCTTCATAAGAGCTGCCAGGGTCCTGGTGTCTCTTCACAGCAATAAAAGCCTAAGATACCTCCTAAAGGTTTTGTTGGCCCCCCAAATAGCATCAGTGTACAACACTTCATACTCATATAACAACAGCATTTCTCTTCCTTTAGGGAGTTGTTTCTCTTATGAGACTTTCTTCCAATTATCAATCTAACGATGTCTTCCCTTTCTTCCTTCTTAGTCCTCTTCCCCCATGACGAGGCATTTCCCCAGATCCAGCCTCATCTGCAGGAGGACTTGAGGCCAGGGTAGTTCCAGGGAAGGTGGCATTTGGGAAAGCCGGTGGACATGCCACAAGGAGTGCTCACCCCCATGAGGAACAAGGCAAAGCCTCGCATCCAGGAAGGCTTCCATTTCCAGACACAGTCAGGATGGAAGCAACAGAGCAGAGACATAAATAGAACCTTGACTTGTAGTGACTGCTTGCTTCATGTCTTACATCTAAACTCCCATGTTATGAAAGTCTACTTTTCTGCATTTGCGACATTTTTGGCCCCACACGGTATCCAGAGGTGCGCCATTGTGGAGAACCCCCAGCAGGCACTGCCTGCTCTAAGGAATTACCTCTGAAAAGGAGAAAAAGAGAAACTACCAAAGCAGGTTTTGTTTTGGAGTCCCAGGCTTGCCTTGACAGGCTGGGGTCAATTGGCTTCACCTCCTGTGATCTGCTGTTTTGCAGGGAGGTCACCGGGCATATTAAGTTTCAGGAAGACATTGTCTTGAGGCAGCCCAGGTGGCTGTCTGTTGATGGCATCTCACCCTGACACTAACAAAGGAGAAAGGAGAGACAGGGCCTCATACCAGCTCAAACAACACAGGTTAACTTAAATCAGGAAAACACAGCTCAGTCTCCGAAGGCTTGCTAAGAGATAGTGTATTCCCATCCAAATATGGCTGCCTCAGATGACATGTTCTACTGTGGAATCCTTTAAATGAACTCTTTACAGTCATGTAACACAAGAGAGTCACACACCAGCTCATTTACTAAACACACCGTGGGAACACCAGGCAGGCAGTTTTCAACAGAGTGAGGAACTCTCTGCTACAGGTCCCAGCTGCTGGCTGAAGGCATGCTTAGCTTGGTCATTGGAAGCTAGAGTTCTGCAGAGTTGACACATCCCACGGGTTGAAAGGTTGAACCTGATAGTTAAGAGGCTGTTAGGTTAGATACAGAGGTGGCTGATAATGCCTATGAAAGGGACTGAAGACAACCCATGATGCGGTTAGCTCTTGATCTGCAACACTCCCGTTTTCCACAATCACAGAGGTTTTAACGAGTCAGTCAGGCTGTAGAGTCTTCGTCACAGGTGTGGCATTGGGGGGACCTCAGTCTGCACAGGCCAGCAGAGAAAGCACTTGCTCAGTGGCATACCGTTCTCTCTTGCGGGTGATCAGTGCAGTGTGGGATCAGGGATGCTGCTTAACAGCAGATCGGGCATGCCTACCAGTGTGGCTGGGAAAGTCTGGTTCACGGTGCAGAATAAGACAGGACACACACATACACACACACACACACACACACACACACACACACACACACACACGCACACACACATCACCGGCAGCTCACAGCTCCAGAACATCTGCAACCATGTTTCACTCCACTATGTTTCTTTTCCTTGTTGGTATTTTACTTATTTTATGTGCACATTTGCCTGTGTGTACATATGTGCGCCACATGTGTGAAGTGTCTGTGGTGGTCAGAGGAGGCATTGGATCCCTTGGAGTTACAGAGGGTTGTAAGTCACCCTGTGGGTGCTAGGGACCAATCCCAGCTCCTCTGCAAGAGTAGCCAGTGCTCTTTACTGCTGAGCTATCTCCCAGCCCCAAGTACCATAGTTTCTTTTTAAGACTTATGCTGGTTCAATCTTCCAGTAAATAGTCGGAGTAGTGTAATTGGACCTTTTTGTTGGAACCACTGGCTTCCCAATAATGACACGGAGATTTCTTATTAATTATGAACACTCAGCTGATAGCTTAGGCTTGTTACTAACTAGCTCTTACAACTTAAATTAACCTATTTTTATCAGTCTACTTTTTGTCTCATGGCTTTATTACCTTTACTCTGTATTGCCTGTGCTGCTTCCTCTCTGCCTGGCTGGTGACTCCCCATTTCTTCCCAGCATCCTGTGTGCCCCCCAAATCCTGCCTAGCTATTGGTCATTCAGTTTTTTTATTAAACCAATCAGAATGACACATCTTCACAGTGTACAAAAAGATTATTAGACAATATTTCCTCCTTCTTGTCTAAATAATAAGGAAAGGGTTTAACTCTACACAGTAAAGGTGTATATAATAAGAATAATTATCAGTAAGAATTAGATTCACAATGTTTAGTCCATTTGTATTTGGTAATTTTAGAGGAAATACTTTATTTTTTATCTTATCTTGGTGAGTTCAAAGTTCTGTACCTATTTTATCTTGTATCATAACTAAGAAAAACTATAACTATGACTATTTGTAGTCTTCAACCCCATCAAAGATCCCAGAAATATTTAATATCATTTTAGTAAATAGGAAGTGTAGAGCAAGCAACTTCCAAAACTAAAAGAAACAACAGAAACAGCTGGCTGCCTGGACAGTCACCAAAGTTTCCACTGCAATGCTGGGGCATCCATTTTTCAGTCTACAGGCCTAGAAGATCTGGCAGACTTTTCTGTGAAGCAGGAATTTTTGAAGTACTGTCCTACCCTGGCTTGTCAAAGTTTGGCAGTCACTTTTTTTTGGGTCCTACTTGTCCAGTTTGGACAACATACTGTCAACAGTTGAGACAAGGGTAGTTTCTTGCCCAAATGGCTAGCTTTTGCCACAAAGAAACCAAATTCTATATGGAGTTTCTTTGATGTCCATCATCTTCTCTGAAGTAAATTGGTGCTGCCAGGAGCAGACGTGTCTCATTGTCATGAAAACCCTATGTTAACAGAACATTTTAAATGTCATATTCTGTAAGTCTTGAAGTGTTTGAAAACCATCTATCTAAAATATATCTCTGTTTGACCTTGAAAACATACCTAACATGACTACAAGTTTGATTGTTATAGGTGACTAACTACTAACCTGCATTTCTTTATTATACTAAATAGTTTGTAATAATAACTTTCAAAGACTAGAAATTTATATTATATTGTTAAATGGGCTGCATAGGTATAACACCTTAAACAAGAGTAGAAACATTTATACAGTATGTTGCAAACATACTGTTTACTGTTTACTATTGTAAACATACTGTATATATGTTTCTACTCTTGTTTAAGGTGTTATACCTTAAAATAAAATAACCTTAAATTTGTATTAGTATATAAAGATCCATACCAGTATAAAATATTTGAGACTAGTAATTGTTCAAAAGTAGACTCAACAATTTACCCTTTTATCTCATCCTTTTTGTACTATATTCCCCTTTTTTCTTCAGAAAGCGATCCCTGAAACTAATCTCCTTTGTTCAGGTTTTTTTCTGACCATAACCAGTAACAATTTGTAACCAACTCCCCCTAAACAATGAAAAACATCCATACCCCACTAAATGACCAAAAACCCACCCACTCTTGGGAATATGGGAGTTGTATTCTCTATACTACTTCTTGTTGTCTGGGGGCACTGGCATCTTTGGGGGACCCTGAGAAAATTAGGATAATGGTCAAGTCCTTGCTAGAATAGTCTGTGATCTCTCTGTCTATCTGGCGACTTTCCACTTCTTCTTCCCAGCATCTTGTGTGCCCCGAAAATCCTGCCTAGCTATTGGCCATTCAGCTTTTTACTAAACCAATCAGAATGACACATCTCCACACTGTACAAAAAAAATATTATTCCACAACAGAGTAGCTTTTGAAATCATTTCATGTCTGCAGCTTGAGGCTCAAAGACATGATGTAACATTCTCAAGTGCATCCAGCAAAGTGGGTGGCAAAGGTAGGATCAGATGGAGGCTCTGATGGGGAAACCTTTGATCTTTCCTTCTATTGAGAAAGGAGGCACTGAAAAGATGTCAGAGCAGACAGCAGAATCCTCTACAGTCTGGATGTCCACCCAAAGTTTCTGTATTGGAGGCTTAGCCTTCAAAATCATATTAATGGTATTGGTAGGACTCTGGGAAGTAATCAGGGATGGCTGAGGTTACCAGAGTGAGACCTCCTTGTGGCATCACTGACTTTAAGAGGAGAGGAGGGGCTGGGTTGGTCCTTTGCCTCATCTTACCATGTGATACCTTCCACCATGCCATTATACAGCAAGATGACCCTCACTGAATGCCAGCACCATGCTCTGTGATTTCTCAGGGCCCAGAACTGTCAGCCAAACAAACCTATTCATTCTCAATGATTTGCTCTGAGGTATTTTGCTATAACAAGAGCAAACAGACTAAGACAGCAATCCATCCCTTACCTTGTAATTTTAGAAGGAGGTGTACTTTTTTTTCATAGAACGTAGTCTGGACAAAGTGGTATTGTTCTGCCGGTGAAGTCGAGTCCAACCTCATTGTTCTGGTACTCTTGGCAGAACTGTCCTGGTCAAAGCAAGGATATTCTAAAGAGAGATATTTGTGTCCCTCCCCTGGCTATCAGACTATAGAACAATGGTCTCTGAGGAATTGGAATTTCCCCAGGAATCTCTTTCTGGGAAAAGGAGAAGGCTGAAGCCCCTGAAGCTGGTGCCAGCCAAAGGAGGGACTCGTTTCCCAGGAAGAGATCTCACATCATTCTGACGTGTCTGATGACCTTGCAGGATAGACCAGGAGCCCAGACAATGATGGGTCAGTGATGAATGGGGCTACACCCAACCCTAAACCTCAGGTCAGTACTCCAAACTTGGGGCATCCCTGGACTTCTCTGTCTTCCCAATGTGGCCACATTGAATAAGTCTCCTTTCTCCGCTTGTCACTATTACTTGTTTCGTTGTCCTATTGAGGACAAGTGGCTAAGCCTAGCTCTTAGGGGTACCCGGGTCCAGGTTCTGGCCCTAAGAACGCTGATAAAACTGGCTCTTCTATGCAATGCCTATTCACTTTTGAGTCCCATCCAGCACTGTCTCCCTGTGAGCCTTTCTCACTTGGACCTCAGGCCAAGCATGTGGACTTGGATTCCTTCTGCTCCTTCATCCTGAGTGCTCCTCTCTGTTATTTTCATGACTAAAGACCCCACGTCTACTTTTAGAAATCCATACTTCCAGGCCTGTCCTGGTGTCCAGTCACCAGGACAGCCACCTCTGCCCATCTAAGCCCTCAGGAGCTTCTCCAATTTCTGAAATGCTATGATGATCTCTAGCTTGTACCTCTCATTTGGCGTGAACTAGATGCAACCTTGGATTTTCTGAGGGTCCCCATATTCACAGGCTACTGAGTCAGGAAATGGATAACCAGGGCCAGCCAATGGGCTTGTTTCTGGAAATTCAAGTTAGGAAATTCCAGGCATCGATATGCCAGGCATGACATCATAGGGCTGGGGAGGTTAACGTGTCCAGGCGCCTTGCAGAGAGCCAAGGAGCAGGTCAGCAAACACTGGAAGGCAAGAGAGACGCAGCACTGAGTGAGGGGTCTGGGTGAAACAGTCGGTCAAAGTCTGGCTCGGGTATGGGCTAGAGGGCTGGAGAGCTTTGAGATGGGGAGACCATGTCAAATTTTTAAAATATGTTCAGAGTGCTTTCTGAGGGTGAGCTAGGGAGATTTCCCTCACTGCTCTTGATGTTTTCAGAGTATTCATGGAAATTAAACAAAGCTAGAAAGGGTTGTAGTGCTTTCCACAGCCTTAAATATGCCTGTATGAATTATGAACCCATAAGAGATGAATACAGGCGATAGCCTTATCTAAAGAAATTTTGGACAGATAATTCTGCACAAAAGCCTCTCTCATTCCATGCCCTATGGAACATGTGTAATAAATGCCATTTACATTTAATCTGATCCATGTTTAATTGTGAGTTAAAAGAGAGAAGACTGGAAAATTTTAGAGATGGATCTTTATTTTGTCAAATTTTACTGTTAAAAGTTAGCATTTTTCGCAATATTTGAAGAAAAGAATGAGGCCAGGCCAGATTAGGAGTAGCCAAAATAACCAAAGAATCATTCGAGGTATACATTATAAAGTTGGAATCCCACCAAATGGCTTTTTCAATCAGAACTTTAAGTTTTTTCTTCAAATTTCATTATTTTCTAGAACTTTAAAACACTGAATGGGTATTGAAGACTAAATCAATTCTTACGTATTTTCTTTTGGATTATTTGGATTTTCAATTGTAATAAGAGCTCTGCTTTCACAATGGAACTTAGCTCACGGGTTTTGTTGTTTTGGTTCGTTTCAGGGACAGTTTTTTTTTTTTTTAATGCCTTAATTCTGTTCTAAATTGCAAAGAGAAGATTCTGCACACCTCTGTCCTCACAGAAATAGTGACTAAAGTCAGATGTTTACACACATTTGAAACAGGGGTATTTTAACAGGAAGTGATCCATGTAAAAGAACAGTTCAACATGAAGCAAAAAATTCTCTCAGGGTTGTCTGCCAATCTAGTATCTCTGCAATAGAAGAAGTGACATAATGTTGAGCTTGTCTTTATTTGGGGATATCACTGTAATCTAAATTTCAGCCTAAGCTTTGAACAGTTTCTCCATGACAATCTGACCCCACAAATGAATCCTACTGTCACAACTGATACATTGTCGCTTGATCTTGACTAGGGCTAATCAGCACGCTGCTCACTTTTCCCACCGTGCCATGGAACCTGCTGCTGACATCCTTCAGGGCCTGTTCTGCAGATGCTTCTCAAACACAGCATCCCACTACTATGACAACCAAAGGACCCTTTAGTGCTTTTCTCTATGCTGGACTCAAAATGGCCACAAAGACTGGTTTTGACTTAGTGATGTTTTTTTCTGATCCAGATAACTGGTGATACGTATTGAATTGGTGAAGAATCAGAGTCTGGAATGCATGCTGGTTTTATTTATGAAGGAAAATGGTCTGCTTAGTTGAGACCTTAATTAAACACACAAGCACTCTGACCAGTTTCTGGACACTGGTACACAACTCTTAGGATGAAGAAACTGATTACCAGCCCCATGCCGAGCACTAGCAAACAGTATCCCACCTAAGCCATAATTAGGCCTTGCTGCTCTCTTCATAAAATATTAAGGCGAAGCTTTATGGCAGATAGAGGAGCTGGGCTCAGGCTATTCAGGAAGTAATCTATGTCCAAAGAACCCACTGGCCCTCAAGACTCACTTGAGTCCAGACAAGGGCTGCTGTGGTCACTGTAGGTCAGCCTTCAGAACTGACTCTGTCTAACCAGCTGCCCAAGTCATGAAAGAACTTGTTTAACTAAGTAAATGTATCCAGGACAGAAAAGCAGAAAGAAAACATGTTTGGGTTTATTCCAGGGGAAGTGTGCTTTCTTAGTGTGCACCAAGCCCTGGGTTGCCACCCGGACAGGACCCAAAACCAAATATCCCAAACAAACAACAAGACTTCTTTCCAAGTAAGAACACACCATGATGGTAAATGGAATATGTCAAAGGTTTGCCAGTAAAGGCTGGGAAATAACATAATTACAATGAGTGTTCTACCAATAAGAGGCGCACACACACACACACACACACACACACACACACAGATAGATGATAGATAGATTATATATATATGTATATATATATATATATATAGAGAGAGAGAGAGAGAGAGAGAGAGAGAGAGTTATGATTTAGATTTGAAGTTTTCAGGTTTTTTCATTGACCTTGAAAAAAAAAAGTAGCTCAAGGTTTTTAACTAAGAATGTGCAGAGACTAAACCTTCAAATGCACTATTAGTGTTGAGGTTATGGTTAGGATGATTAGGGTTATGGCTTGAGTCAAGACTAGTGTTGAGTTCAGGCTGCTCGACTGGCCGCAGTCTAGGGAAGTTATGAGAATACTACTTGTGTGGATGGTGTTGCATGGACAGTGTCAGCCTGAACTTTGAGAAGACAAGGGGAGTTCATCTAATGCTGTGTTGATCAGGGAAGAGACTAGCAGACGCCCAGGTCTAACGGAGTCTCAGGTACAGAGAGGTCAGACCAGAAGGACCACGTCTCACTCAGGAAGCATCCACAGGGCTTTCAAGACAAGTCTCAACTGTCCCCACCCATTTCTGTGCTTGTCCTACTTCCTTTTTGTGTCATGGTTTGGAGTCACCAAACGGCAGTCAGCATAAAGGGACAAGGAAGGAAAAGCGGGCTTGGCTCTCAGCTTCTCTTGTCACAGTGTCCTGACTTAGGGTTGGGAGCAATTCTGTGTTTGTCTCCACAGTCCCTGCAGAGCAGGCACACTGTGTAATACAGCATGTCCGGGAAAGCATCAGCCCTGCGGGGTGGGGGGTGGGGGTCTGAGCTACACTTATTTCTGTACACTAACAAACAAAGCTATTAGCAACAGGATCTGAGGTAGCCGGTGACCTTGCACAGCTAACAGGCACGTCATGCCTGTCCTTCAGGGGACCTCACTTAAGTCACCGCTGTGGCTTCCTCAAGCTTGGACATATTTGGTCTAGGGAATGCAAGGAATTTGCTAGCTGAGCAAGTTCATCCATTCTGCTTTGTAACAGGCTCCTCTCCATTACTGCTTCTAAAAAAAGAAAAGAAAATCTCCCAGCAGGCTTTGTTTCAGAAGTAACACCGTGGTCAATGGGACAGTTTTAGTCTGAAAGGATTTTCTCAAAAGAAGAAGCACCCTCACCTCAGGACATAGAATCTGGTTCTGATTTTTGGAAGAGATCTATTTCACTCCCTACCGAAACCTGCAGCAAAGGCCTAGAAGGACATCTGTCTACCTGTCCTACAGACAAACAGCTAATGGGGGATACAGAGTTATAGGCTGGGCATTCATTCTATACACGTTATTCCCGGTTTATTGATGTTTAAACTGAGGGTCACAGAAACTAAACACCACGGCCATGTTGAAGCTAGGGGTGGCAGACCAGGACTTGACAGGCAGCTCTAAGGCTGTGTAGTTTTGGAGTTGTTTCTCTCCTCTGGGGAAACTATTTAACTATCACTAGCTACATAGTATATTCAATTTGATAAAATGTGATTAGGCGTTAAGTAATGGAATTTGAGAAAAATGCATAAATCAAGACAAGGCTAATGACTTAATTAAAAATCAGATTAATATAGCTAATTTTTTTGATTTGTAAATAACTCTCAACACTGTATCTTAATCATTCTTCAGAAAGCAAAAATTGGTTAGTGATGGCATATAGAAACCATGTTTTTTCTCATGTTTAATTTGCTCACTTATCTTTAGGAGGCAAAATAATTAGCTGTCTTAAGGGAATGAGCCCCAAACTACATACCAAATTAGTCTGGACGCCTAAGTGGAAAAAGAATATAGAACCACGGCACCATCTAGCGGTAGAATGAAGCCTTGCAACTAAACAGACGATGCAGTTCCATTCTATAAACGTGGACAAAAGTGGGTCTGGTTGCAACAAATAATGAAAACTTGCAGACAAGTGGTCAGCATTAGGAGATATAAATGCTCCTTAAATGTTTCTGGAGGCAGACCCAATTTCCCTATGAAAGATTGACCATGGGTCCTGTTGATTTCCTTCGTTGTCTCTATAACCACAGGTACAATTTCATGAGGTAACAAGGTCAGGCATGAAAACACCCAGGACGCGAGTTCCCATTCAGTAAGTTGAGCAGGACTTGTCCTCCACAAGGGTTGGTATAGGGTTCAAGTGTCTTCCTTCTGGATCCTTTGTCTTTGGTCTTGTCCTAGGTCGGTGCCCTAAGGATGAAGTTTATTGCCTTCTCTCAATGCTCAATGGATATAAAATATATAAAAACAGTTACCTGTTTCAAAAACATTTCAAAACATTAGAGTCCAAGAAAATAAAGTAATAAACTCTTGGTGCATGTGTGCAAGATTTGCATTTCATCTGAGATTTCTATTTGGTTTGGTTCATGGGCAATGTGGAGAGGTATTTAGTAATTTTGTAATTCTTATGGTGGAATAAGAATGCTTTCTGGTACCAAAAAAGAAACTCACTTCAATTTGGTAAATATAAGAATTAAATAAACACCAGTATAAATGAAAAATGTGTTTACTTCCTTAACATTATACATAAAGCTAGTTTTTGTCCCAATAGGGTCAGTGACATTCATAGGAAGTGACTGTCCACTCCCTTCTTAAGATGGGTGAGCCTGGCACCTCCCTCAGAAATCCCTTAAAAAAAAAAACCCATATTCTGCCTCAAATGAGACAGTCCAAATCCTGAGACTCCACAATGCCAAGGGTGTGCTACGGTTCTCCAAAATTCTCCATTTTTATGTTGAACTGTTGAACTTTCTCCACCATGTAGGTTTTGGAGACTGAACTCAGGTCATTAGATTTGGTAGTGAGCATCATTACTCAGTGAGCCATCTCTCCAGGGCTACCTTCATTTTGGAGACAGTCTTTCCTGGACCATGAGCTTATCAGTCAGGACTGGCTAAGGCCAGGAATCTTCCTGTCTCCTATTCTCTAGTGCTTGCGTTATAGGAACACGCCATAGATTTTGGCTTTTCACATGTGTGCTGGAATATGAACAAGGCCAGCAGTACTGATTGAGCCATCACCCCAGCCCCATGGCAGAATTTTTAAAACAGTGATTCTTAGAAATAAATGCTTATGTGGCCTAGGATTAGTTTAGCACCAACTGACTACTGGCAAATATAAGCCAGGCCAAATTTGTCTTTCAACTTGTTGCTTACCTTTTCAATACTTTCATAGTTCACAGGTGACACTGGCCCAGAGAAAACAGCAAACGATCAGGAGAGGTCATGTTATTGTGTTTTCTATGGCTTTTGTGGTACCAGAGATTGAACCCAGAATCTTACAAATGCTAGACAAGCATTGTAGCTCTGAGCCATATCACTGGCCTGTGAGAATACACTGAGTCCACTGTGAGTGAGTTGAGAAGATACAGACTTTAGACAGTCAAGAGTCCAGCACCGTGTAAAGCTTTTGAAGACAGGTTTATTTATATATAAGTGCATGAAATTGAATACAGAAACTTTATTAAAATACTGTATATTACAAATTTTAATCCAATAAATTCTGTGTAATGACACAATAAATTCTGTGTACGACATTGAAGTGCTGGGTTCAGTTTAACAGATGTTCTGTGTGTTGTCCTCAGTTCACCCTGTATACTACAGAGGAGAGCCACGTGCGGCTCTCCGAAGTTGTCCTGGGACCAGACGCGGGATGGTGTGAGTTGTGCATCTTTTACAGCAGTGGATTGACTGCGGTCTCATCTTCGCAGGCCAACTTTCAAGGATCAAGATAACTTGCATATGTTTATTGCTGCCCTTTGAAGAAAATGTGTGGTGAAAAATAATTTAAAATAAGGACCAGCATCTCTGAGGCTAACCCGATGCTTACTGCAATTAAAATACTTAAAATTCACTGCAAAATTTGTGTTCTCCAGGAAGTTATGCTATATATACAATGAAATTTGTACATGACTTGGGAAATAAAAAAATTGCTCATATAAAATTAAAAATCAATAGTATACAATATTTACAGCCGGTTAGGTATTACATATAAACATATTTTAAATAATCCTTCAAAATGAAACTGTTTTATGTAAACATGCAGTACACATATTCATACAGTGTAGTTTATAGTCTTAACAGAAGGGGAAGTTGTGTTCACATAATGCAGGTACTTCATCAAACACACTCTTGCTTGAGTATCACCCTCCAATGTCTATTCTTCCTGTCTTTAAGCTTCACAGTACATTTAGTATTTTTATTGTAAAAATAAATCCCTGATGGCAAACGTATTTCTAAAGGTTACATAAAGTCTGTCCTTGTACTACAATATTAAACTAACACTGTTCACACAGGAATCTCTAGTGTACCATAAAACCCAGCTTTAAAATCCCACATTTAATTTGCTTGACCACATATTTCCCCGTTTCACACTTGCTTGGAAAATGAAGAAAGAACCCACAGGAAAGGGAAACGCTGGGGAATGAAGGGTAGTGAAAGCAATTGTCTCCTGTCGTAGCTGGTGGCTGACTGACTCCTCGGGAACCCTAGGAAGGGAGCAGTTGGACTGCCTCAGTGGCCCTTCCTAAGCTCCAGAGTCTCTCTGCAGTGGAGTGTACAAACAAAGCCAGCTCACTGGTACCAACCCCAGCCCCACTGAGGACACTTTGCAAAGGTTCTTAACTTCCAAGACACCGAGTCATCATTTAGCTTTTAAAAATTGTACTGTGGTTCAGCTAAATGATTCATCAGTGGGCTGAGAGCTACTACAATTTTAAAGTGAGTTTCTTAGTATTTTCTGACGGATCAATTATACTTGCTACTTAAACAAAGCCACATTAGCATCTAACTTCAAAGCTGCTCCCTCATCCTGGGACATCTGAAGGCTGAGGCTAACATGAGGGTAGAAGCACAGGTGAATGCTCTGCCAGATTATATGGCTAAAATGAGCAACAGGGGAACTTCTTATTTATCCATCTAAACAGGTGGACCTCATGACTAAAGGTGCGTACTGGGGAGAGAGTCAGACTGTTTCTCGATTTCTCCCTGAAATCGCATCCACTATCATAAACACTGAAAAAAATCTATGCAAACAAAAGCCTCCAGTTGTCTTTCCAGGAAGAAAGCTTTAAAACTGTTCCATCCCAACCACATTCAGTGATGGAATGTAAACATTTTGATTTAAAATGAAGGAGCCAAGCAGTGGCACACACCCCTAATCCCAGTACCTGAGAGGTTGAGACAGGAGGATCACAAGTTCAAAACTAGCCTGGGCTATACAGCAAGTGAGCCCCTATCTCAAATACATAAAACTTAAAATAAAAGCAAACAAAATGTTGTAATATCATTAGTAGTCCCAAGCTACCATTCATTTAGACAGGGCTCTAAAAAAGTTAATATTTAAAAAGTAATTACCAATACACATCCGGGAGGGAAAGTACTCTGGTCCTGGGTCTTAGATGACCATGCATCAGAACTCCTCTTTCTAGGTATTTAGGCCATACTGTTTCCCATTTGACATCAGAGACCTGGGAACTCCCCAAAAGGGGAGAGTGAGATTACATACACTAGCTGTGGGTACAGGATAGCATCTAAAGGAAAACAGGAGCATCACATCGTCCTTCCCTCCGTCACCTCACCCCCACCCCACCCCACCTGATGCCGTCAGCTACTTCCTTTTCCATGGGCACCACGGCATAACTACAGGCACAGAACGCTCACTCTAGACCAGCACTCCAGCTTCTGTCAAGGAACTGTGACACTGAAGAAATAATATCTGACATCTGCTTCAGCAAGGCGAGAGATTGTTACAGAAACTGCTAGATAAATCAGTTCAAAAAACCAAGAAAACTACTAGATAAGTTAAACACACAGGTAAAGAATGTGAGAGCCAATCTCCTAAATTAAGAAATTATTCTGGATCACAGCTCAGCTTGCTCAGAAAGGTGAATGCTGCCCTACCACCACAAAGAGGTAGCCAGTGCACTTCCTGTTTACTGAAAACATTTCATATATTAAGCATTAATTCCTCCCAAACAAATCCTAGCTATGTTCTGTCGTAGGCAAATTCAGAAACCAAGATATCACACTGGATTACCTAGAGGGAACAAGGATCTCCAAGGGAGAAGGGCAAATCTACCACACACAAAATGCACCATGATGTTAAGTGCATGTGTTTGGTAGAGCCCACACTCCTTAGAGTGAAATATTAGCAAACTTGTATCTCACTGGGGTTTAAATTCTTAGCAGGATGGAGGAACTATGCTTGTAGAATGCAGGGAACTTTATCACGCGTGCTTTTGTGCACTGACCTCTTTAACAATTCCTCCTCTTTGAACTTTCCTCTGTTACAAATGGCATTATTCACATACATTTAAAAAACATTATATTTTAAAATCAAATAATGTCCTTTATATTCTGAACAGTTTCAAAAGGATGAGAATTCTGGGCAACCAGGAGACTACTAGATGATGTCATGTTGAACCACTGAGAATATAACCCAAACCCTTGATTTTAAAAAGAAACAGCACTTGACTCAGTTCCACTCAACTTGTGTTACCATACTTCTCTGCAATCTAAACCCGTGAGAAATTCCCCAGTAATTTCCCTGTATTCTTCATGTCTTACACACAAAATCAAAAGGGGTGCTTCCAAATATTGTTTGAGACAGTCTTCAAAAAGGTTTTCAAATGGCAACAGCACTGTCTGCCAACAGTTCAGAACGTGTTCTCAGCATCTTGTCACTCCCTCCATTATAAAATGGTCATAAGTTTAAGATAATGGTATTTTTTTTTTAGGTTAAATAGAAATAGGTAATAAACAAACCAACAGAGACAGGATATAGAAGTCCCAGATGCTCAGGATGACAGGTGACAGGTGACTAGGAGAGGTGGGGAGCTACAACAAGGGCAATCCTTTGGATAACATCAAGAGTCAATGAAGGTCTGAAGTTAATCCAAAGAAGTAGGAGATGGCAGCGGAGGAAATGCTGGCCACCTCTACTCTTCCTGTAGTAACAGCGGTGACAACCCCGGAGTCTCCTCCTGTCTGCCCTGTACCACCAACTCCCCGAAGTACCCTTAGGAGAGTTACCTGCTGACTTTAAGAAGTAAAGAGGAGGTGCCAAAAGCAAGGCTAGAGGAAAGATTTGTTTTCTTTCTTAAAATATACAGAGAGACACGAAATGGATGAAGAAAGGTAAATTTTACAAAACGCCGTCTCTAATGGGTATTGCAAAAATGACCTGTCCATTCTATTGACTGTCTTCTGAGCACTTAATGTCACATATGCATTCTTTTACCCAGGAGAAATTCATCAAAGTCCAGAGTGAAACCTGAAACTAAGAGTGGTTAAACAATGCTCAGATCAGAGGGAACAAGGCGACAGAGCCTAGACACAAGACTGGAGCATTGGCTGAGAATCTAGTCCTTTCTCCCCTAGCTCTGAGCAGCATCTAAGACACTGTAATGCCCAATTCAGAGGATGAGATGGGAAAGGAAAAACTAGGTCACAAGAGGAAGTGAAGGATGAGTCTCAGGAAGCAACAAGGTACTAGCTGCCCAAGCTGTTTAGGGCTTGAAACTGTTTAGCCAGTTCCTGGTGGACTCGAGTGAGGGAATCCTATTTCAGCCATCTTTGTACATAGGAGATGGGAACTCACCAAACTGAGCTAGGTAGTGAGTGCCAGTCTGGGTACCTTAAAGAGGCCACCCTACTTTCCACTGCAAATGAAAGGTCCTGGAAGCACTGTTTCCTATAGCATTTTTTTTTTTTTAAATCTTAAATCATCCAGTGAACCTTCTTTCCTTTCATAAATAAAACCCCCCAAGGGCTTGGAAAAGAAGCAGTGGAATTCTGCATTGCAAATACTAAGAAAGTATCCTGGATAAGACTTTAACACTGGATGATACATATGAGAATTCAAATTAACAATGACACTTTAAATTGAAATGAATGCAGGCATCAGGTCCCCTGAGAAGCCAATGGAACTGTGCCAGGGCCTATGACCTGCACCTCTTTCTTGAGAAGTTAACAGGCTTCACTTGTAACTTACATGAGGCCCTGGTGCTAAAGACTTTTCCTTTGTCATGAAGGAAATTTACTGCTAGACCACGGCCGAGTTTTCAGAACATGAAACTTGACTATGTTGGTGGAAGCTTTTGTCATGTCCCAAACAAGGGTCTCCAGCAAAAATCCTAAACACCCTCCAGTCTAAAAGATCCCTTAACTGAACAAATATAGCAACTTCTCCAATAGGAAAATGTTCATCAAACAAAGCTTTCCAATTGGACCATATTCATATATAGCTATCTATATATGTATATAATGATATACTTGTGTGTGTGTATATATATATATATCATTAAACATTTGTCTCTATAAGAAATGGCTATCTTCTTGAAAACTTCACCATATAAACAGCTATTTAGACAGTTTCATAAATCCATACTATTCAACTGCATTTCAAACTACCAAGAGTGACAGTTACACAAAATCCCAATGGAAGTAACTGAAGAAATTAAAAATGCCCCTCAAAATAAAAGTACACACACATACACACACAAACACAATTCTTAATGCAAATCAGCTTGACAATGAGATGACTTCAGGACAGTCTATAAAATGATAACCCTCTCAGACTTTCATCCTAGAGCAGAAACAGGAGCTCAAACCTCTTTGGTCCATTCATTCACATATTCAATGCGTCAAGTTAATTTCTAGTTAATTTTAGGTTATAAACACTGGGTTCCATATTACCTCCTATGATAACTTTCTTAGATCATAAAATAACCAGGTTAAAATAAATATTTGTTCTGTACATGAGAAGCACTGTCCGTGTTAGCAATTTTCCTGGTGGTACACGAAGCTCTGAATTCCGGACAAGCCGCTTGAGGGAAGAGCAGAAATCAGCCAACAGGAAAGGAGAACCAGGTCTATCTGGAAAAGATGCCTAGGTTTCATTTCAGAAAGCATGAAGAATATAAAGAACACACGGGAGAAACAGCAGGCTTGTACACAGAATCCATCTCTAGACTTGTTTTCCCACACCTCTCAGGGTGAAGACTTACTGATGGTTGATTTGGGGGGGGGGAGGTTGTTGAATTTCCAAGCCACATTATAAACTGCTTTATGTACTGGCAAAAGCAGCCCCTCCAAAAGCTGTCAATATATTCTTTTGCTAGAGAAAAGGGGTATGGATAATAAAAGTCTTAAAACCAAATGAAGTTAAAGAGCTTAGGGGCTCCATTCTTTTTTAGCTTACTTATAAATTCATAATCTCTACAATGGATATTCTCTTAAGTTAGCACATTTGTAATCACAACTAGTTAACCATCTCCCCACAATACTCACTTCAACCAGGGTCTGTACTTTCCCGACTTCTTGTATTCATAACAAACAACTGTGTATTTTTCTAAACCTCCTAAAAGGTTTTACAGACAAATTCTGTATTTTAGAATTTTAATGAGTGTGATCCGAGACTCTATTTGACTCAGGTAATAACTTAGAAACAAAAACTCAAATGACACCCCTGAAATGACCCCTCAGACAAAGGCTCTGTGCTGTCTTGATACACTCTGACTAACTGCCAACTTGTGATACACTATGTCCCCCAGTTTTTATTTAGTGTAATCCTAACCCCACCGCACATACAGAGCAAGAGAGTTACTGTTCTTCCTATGTAAGGTACTTATTAGTCTTCTATAAATGAGGCATTTTAAATCCCAGAGCCTAATTTAGGCCACTCTCTAAGCAGTTAGTACTCCGGAATCAAAGACTGCCGAGACATGTACACATACAACACAATCCTACCACAACATGAGTTAGAAGGTCGTGTTCTGTGACTTATGAGGCAAGAACTTTCTTAGAAGGGTTGAAGAATGCAACATGCATTTCAGACTTCTTACAAAATTTATAAGAAAAATTTCAAATGATATTTTATGACACACAAGTGACGATGTGTTTGAATCCATATAAATAGAATATGATGTACAGGGAAACTATTAAAAGGGTGAAAGTTACTGAAAAGTATGCACCCTCCAAGTCTATTTGAGTCCTTAGAACAGCTCAGCTAGTCTTCCATTAAGAAGACTATTGTTTTTCACATAAATTAAATAACAACACATAGACATATTAAAGCCCCAAGTCCCAGAAACACTCAGCTTTAAAAACCAAATGCCTTCCTTAGTATTGAAAGCCTGGTGTTCGGCATTCATATGGGAGTTAGCATGACAAACAAAGTCTGACTATGTTACCTGAATCCATGTCAAGTATATTCACAGCACTCACCTACATCTACACTTGCAAACTGTCACATGATCGATGTTAACAGAAAGAAAAGTTTGGCACATAGATCAATTTCTCAAAACCTCCCTGTAACTTAACACAACACTGTTGAGAACGATGATTTCAACACCAATGTTAACCTGATTGGCAGCTAAACAAGGTGCTTTTTCTTGCAGCTTCACATAGTGTCCTGTGCACCTTGCCTGGGATGGAGGCACGTAAGGTGCAGTGCGGTAGTGCAATCGCTTGAACGCCAGAGGGCAGGCTTTCCACACGTTTGGACTTGCCCGGTCCCTGCTTGTACAATTTCATTTCAGCTGGTTAACAACGCCATTTCCGGGGAAGCTGTACATCTATTTCCTTAGTGAAGAAGACATTCCGTCAGAACCTCAGAGTGTCGCGAGGATCCTTGAAAAGGAGATGATCAGTGTCAGCACAGTCTGCCCCACACCCCACACCAGGGCTTCCAGGGGAGCCATGTTCTTCCCGGCCACTCTGTAGATGCCTGCCACTGCTGCACCTGGGAGGGAAACAGAGCACAGGGTCACCAGGGCACCACCTGCCACATGGCTGCGGCAAAGGTCACCTTCAGTTTACCAAAGCAGAGAACTTCAACACATCCTCGCTTTTCTATGTGACTGGTTAAAAGTTACTACTTTTACTACACAACACATAATCACTGAATTCAAGAATGGCTTTTTCAACTCAGTTATAGTACACAGCTTATGCTCTCATCTCTTTTAATGTGAGAACTGTTTTAACAATTGCTACTCGTATTTTACTCCAGAATAAAAACTCTTATCCCCTTTCATATATATACATATATAGTATGTGTATGTACACACACGTACACACACACACACACACACACACACACACACACACACACACACACACACACGAAAGGAAAGAATTAGGTGCTGCCCTGGAACTCTGTGCACTAATTCTAGCCAGTAGTCATGGCATGGAAAAGCCTATCAGTGTCTCACAATACAACTAATGGTATTGGAATAACTCAGTAGCCATCTGGAAGAAATAGATTGAAATTCCTACCTCATACCATTCCATCAGGCACACTAAAGAACAAAATGCTAAAAGTAAATAAAACCACAACTATAAACTATGAAACACAAGCGAACGGATTTAGTATCCTAGGAAAGAGGTGACCTTAAAACCATGGTGGTGGGGGAAGGGAGGAGAAAAGAAGAAAAAGTAAAGAAGGGGGGGGGGTAGTAGAAAAGAGAAAAGGAAAAGGACCAGGCATAGTGGCGCACACCTTTAATCACAGCTCTCACGAGGCAGAAGCAGATGGTTCTCAGTGAGTCCTAGGCCAGCCAGGGTTACACAGGTTACACAGTAAGATCCGTCCTCAAAAGTCAAACAAATGTGGTCTGGAGACCACAATGGCTCAATGGCTAAGAGCACTGGCTGCTTTTGCAAAGGACCTGGGTTTGATTCTTAGCACCCACACAGTGGCTCATGACTACCTGTAACTCCAAGGGACCCAACACCCTCTCCATGGGCATCAGGCACACAAGTTGTGCACATACATACACACACACACACACACACACACACACACACACACACACACACACACAATTTAAACGAAACAGCAGAAGCCCTTGATGCAGAGAGTGAGCTCTGCACTCCAGAGGCAGCATTGTCGTGCCTAGGAGCCTACGCTTCTGTCTTTCCCTTTCTGAACTTTCCTGACTCGCTTGCACCAGCCTCGATAAGAGCTGTGCATATTTTACTCTTTCTATTTTGTGCAGTAATTTGGATTGGGGGGTAAATATTCTTTAAAATTTTGGTGGGGTGACCTGAATACCACATTTAGGTCTGGAGATGGGGGAGGGGGCTCTTCAGCATTTCAAAGTTTTAAAAGTGTTTTTGTTCCATTAGTGCTTTCTATTTCTCCGAATGCTAATTGTGACGAATTTTAAGTTTTTAAATTCTTTATTCTTTACCACACTTTGGTTGTTTCCTCAGTCCTGGTCGGTATTTGACTGTCTTAACACTTAGCCTGTCCGCAGTCTATATCTCTCCAGAGCACCAAGTCTTTGTGAATCCTAACTAAACACAACTAGCCAAGCATCACAGTATTTCCTCAACCAATACAACTAAAGTATGACCAAAAAGCACATGCACACCAGTTGTAAGATGATGTTTGGGATTTAAGCAAAGCACACAGCCCTCCCACTGAGGAAAACAGTTTAATCTCTAATGAAAGGGTAGGTAAGTTCCGTAAGTGAACATGTCACATATCCTAACATTCCAAAGCTTCCCAAGAAAGTTCTAACAAAAACCACACTTGTGCTTTGGGGGGAATTTAGCAGACATACTGTAAAATTCACATGAAGAAACAGTTCATGAACAGCTAACTTTGAATTACCTAGGACACACAACACCATACCACCGCCATGACACACTACAAAACCAAAGGCCTAGGAAATGTGGCCTTGCCGAGAGATGGATCCCTGGGCCTTGAGAATACAGCAATTCAGAAGGCAGCACCCACAGACTGATCAGCAACTGGTGAGTTACTTCAGTGGGTGCTGGGGTGAATAGTGACTTACCATGTATGAGGGGGTCCCACCTAATGCTAAAAACAGAGGTAGACTTGGGCCAGGACTGAGTCCAGACACCTGTTTCTGTGAACAGTTTTCTCTGAATAGTGATGTCCATTCCTTTTCCCGCATCTCGGCTTTGTGCTGCAACAGCAGGCTGGAGTCACTGGGATCACTGCCTCCCGAGTCTAACATCTACCATCTGTCCCTTTAGGAAGACGTGTGCTGACTCCTGCTCTAGACGAGTTAAAGACATTACTATAGTAAGTAAAGATATAAAATAAAGAATATATATCAAAATGCCTTTTTTTTTTCCTGGTGTGAGACAGAAAAAAGCCCCAAATTATAAACCATAAGTGGGGAAAAAAAAACCCTGTAAACTGACTACATTGCTATTTAAACATTTCTACTCAATAAACTCACTGGACAAAGGGCACCGGTAAGAGCCTGGGAAAAGGTATTTGCAAAGCCCCATACCGGCCAGGCGAAGCCCTCAGCCTGAACATATGAGAAGCAGCTGTAATGGAGTCGGAAGGAAACAGGTGCATCCAAAGGAAAGCACAGAATTAGGCGATGTGTACGGGAAAAACTCAGTACTGCGGGTGAAGGAAGAGACGCTGAGACCCACCAGTATACAGGGAAATGCAAATTAAATCAATAAAAAGCTGTTACTCTACACCCTCAGATTGGCTTAAATGTTTATAAAAGATTAGCCAGCTAAAATTGGGCACTATATAGAAATAAATACATTTTTGTTTTCTTTTAAAAATTTTATTTGTAATGGGGCATGGTGGCGAATGTCTTTAATCCTAACCGTCCACAGACAGAGGCAGGCAAATCTTCAAGTTCCAAGACAGCCAGGGCTACAAAGAGAAACCCTGTCTCAAAACAAACAAACAAAAGATAAACCCTTTATGTATGTGGGGGCGGTGGGGGGGGGACACAGGACAGGCTGTGTGTGCCCACGTGTAGAGGTAGAGGAGGATGCTGGCGTCCTGGGTGCCCTCTACTGTCACTCTGCTTTATTCCCTTGAGACACTGAACCCCACTGAACCGGAAGCATACCACTTTGCAGCTAGGCTATCTAAGCAAGGGTCAGTGAGCCCCTAACCTCCAAAGCCCCCACCCCTCACCAGTGCCGGGGCTCCAGGCTTGCATGGCCGTACCCGGGGTTTTGCATGGGAGCTGGGGACCAACTCAGGCCCTCACATTTATGCAGCAAGTACTCACACCCACTGAGCCCCCTTCCCAACACCACCCCTGGTTTTGGTTTAAATCAAATCTGGCAGTATCAATATTAACCAGCATGAGAAAAACAAGCAAAAAGAAAACCCAACCACACATCACTTTTTCTTGGAAATAAAATCTAAGTAACAAATACAGTGGATATATGCCAACATTCATCCCATCAGTGTCTTACGGATAAGGATTTTCAGCAACTGTTGAGTGTACAGCTATGTATAAGCCACCAACAAGCTACATTAAGAAAAGACAGAGAGGGGCTGGAGAGATGGCTCAGTGGGCAAAAGCACTGGCAGCTGCCCCTCCAGAGGACCTGGGTTTGAGTGGTGGCACATGGCCATCTGTAAATCTAGTTCCGGGGGAGCTGACGTGCTCTTCCAGCCTCTGAGAACACTGCACACGTGTGCACACAGATACACATGTAGGCAAAGCACCCATACACATAAAATAAAAATTGAAAAGATTTTTAAAAAGATAAAAAAGGGAAGATACACAGCTAAATATTTTAGCTAGTTTCCTTAATTCATGGTTGCAAATAAAAAAAAAAACGGTAACAAAATATTTCTGTGTATTCTTGCTAACCTAAGAACCAAATTTTTACCTGGAATTTGTGGCAGACTTATATTTTCAAGGATTTTAAAATATTTCATTGCAGTTTTAAAAATCACTAGCTTGTTGGGTAGTGGTGGCACAAGCCTTTAACCCCAGCACTTGGAAGGCAGCAGCAGGTGGATCTCTGTGAGGCCAGCCTGGTCTACACAAGTGAGTTCCAAGACAAACAGGACTAACACAAAGAAACCCTGTCTCAAAAATCCAAACCAACCAACCAAACCGTTAACTTATTATTATATTCTCAATGGAACTGAAAGTGGTTATATGCATACACCCATATCAGACATAAATAGAAGTAGAATTAAATACCTCACACACCCTTCAAAATCTTACAGTGACATACACATGCACAGTGTTTACAACAGCTGAGCAAATCGCTCCCTTCTCTGCTTATGGTCGCAGTCTCAACAGTAGCCCACACTGGCTGCCCTTCCTGTCTCTTTAAATGTCAGTCACCACAGTGAACAGTACACAGCCGTCACTTAGCGCAGATCCTGACACAGTACTGTCTCCACTTGGGCTTCTTAATTCCTCTTCCTTCCCCTTTATTCTCCCTTTTGACTCTCCCCACTTCCTCCCTTCTTTTCCTCCTTCGCTCCATCCACTCAGTCGACAGTATTCACTCTTATTAGTGGTTTGATTAGTGGGTGTGGCAGTGAGAGCCTGCTCTCTGAGTTTTCTCTTGCTTCTTTTCATACACTCCATATACAGTTACAGGACAAAATGTCTAATTGAAGAGCTTACCCCTTATCAACCCCCTGTAAATTATCTATACACTCCACATACAGTTACAGGACAAAATGTCTAACTGAAGAGCTTACCCCTTACCAACCCCTGTAAAATATCTATACACTCCATATACAGTTATAGGACAAAATGTCTAACTGAAGAGCTTACCCCTTACCAACCCCTGTAAAATATCTATACACTCCATATACAGTTACAGGACAAAATGTCTAACTGAAGAGCTTACCCCTTACCAACCCCTGTAAAATATCTATACACTCCATATACAGTTATAGGACAAAATGTCTAACTGAAGAGCTTACCCCTTACCAACCCCTGTAAAATATCTATACATTCCATATACAGTTACAGGACAAAATGTCTAACTGAAGAGCTTACCCCTTACCAACCCCTGTAAAATATCTATACACTCCATATACAGTTACAGGACAAAATGTCTAACTGAAGAGCTTACCCCTTACCAACCCCTGTAAAATATCTATCTGCGGCCTGGAAACGTTGAGGTTCAGAGCTCTCACTGTTCTTGCAGAAGACCTCAGTTCAGGTCCCAGTACCCATGTGGCAATTAACAACCACCTACAGTAACTCCAGGTCCAGAAAATCCAGTGCCCTCTTCCGGCCTCTGTAGACACCGCATGCACACAGTGCACAGATGTATGCACAGGCAAAACACCAAAAGGAATCTCTTAAAAAGGAAAATAAAAATATGCGTTTGCAGGAAAAAAATCCAACTTTTCTGGCTAGCCTTTCAAAATCCTTTAGCAGTCACTCCAGTCTCTTCCCAGATGACTCTCCTATGACTCTAGCAGCCGAACCTGGGCCTGGGCCCTCATTTCAAACCTGACCTGTGACAAGGTAGATAAGAAACCACAGGATAAGGCCACACAATGTCCCCAAATAAGCCAACCCAGGAAACCAAACAGTAAAGACGGGATTAAAAGAGAAAGAGAGGGAAAAAAAATCACTCTTTCCCACAAGTGTTTCATTACGGTTGATGTCAGGAGACAACACAGGTAGACCGCTTCCCTCTTCAGACAAGACATGCTAATCCCTCCGGAACAGGTGTACTATAAAGGTAAGGCCTTCCTCACACTGTGGCCAGAATCAACTCAAAGAAGTCTCTCGTGGTGAACCCTGAAACAGATGCAGTGTAGCAGTGAGCTGTCCCTGTGGTGTAGAAGACAGCCAGAAGTGGGTGCCACTTAAGTGTATGAGAAGTCACCAGCTGTAAGCACAACCTAGTAAGAAAGCAGTGTGGGGCTCCCAGGATGCAACTGGTTTCTGCTCAATCAGCAGCCTCAGAAACCAGAACTCTGAAGAGCAGGGTACAGTAGGGCCAAGTTCAGTATCAGGGGAACAAAACCAGGTGGCATGTAAGAGACAGCTCAGAAAACTTGTACGTTTCCTGGAGCAGAGAAGTTTTGTCATAATATGTGGTACAGGAAGAAATGCAGTTCTAGGTTGTTGTCACAGGCAGATGACCCTACAGACTCAAAGGCCATAGTTTCCTGTTCTTAAATGACAGCTGTTACTGATGTATTTTAGTGCCCACCTCCCTTCCTTAGTAAACAGTAGGTGTCTTTAAAGCAGAAACTACTTCTTCTACAATCACTTTCAGACTGAACCACTCTGCCCCCTGCCAGCGCCATTCCCCATGAATCCCCAGAGTAAATCTTCTGTCTGGTGAGTTTGTGAACTCCTCTTTGTCTTTGAGGCCCTGGGTTGTAAAGTGCTAAGGAGGAGTCTACATGAAAGATAAGGCTTCTTTTACCCTAAGGACAGCACTGACCAAAACAATTGCATATAAAATTACATCCTTCAAAGAAACAAGTCGACTTACTAGTAATCATAGCTCCAGTCACAGAGGCCAGGAAGCCGATGCTGACAGCAATTACGGAGATCACTCTGCCCTGCCTGTGCCTCTGCAGCATCACAAACATCAGCACGCCTGCAGCACCGTGGACAAACAGAGAGGAGAAGAGAGCCCAGAGGAAGATCCAGTACCACATCTCTGAAAGGAAAGAACAGTGTTAGTCCTGCTGCAGAAATATAGATCAGAAGACTCAGTCAGCAAACAGTGAGCAGCCAGGGCTGGGGAGAAGCCCGAACAAGACCCACATATAAAAAGGCCTAGCCTGCTGTCTGACTCATGGTATTACTAAGCAAGTTAGTGATTACCACTGATGCTAATGCTTGATGGGGAATAATCCCTTCATGATCTCAGAAGGTGAAGACCTCACTGCCATGTCCTCTCCATATCCCATTTACAAAGCAACCCATCAGCTTGTCTCCTGTCTTGTAATAATCTTACCCAGGGCTTTGATAATCCTTTATGCTTTCTTCAACGTGCTCCCAATGGGCTGTTCATTGTTGTCTTCCTATACCAGGGACAGAGCACACCCTATATTCCATCTTTCTAGCTGTCACTTCCTTTCTTCCAGGCCTCTGCTGCCTCCCATACCATCTACACACTTCACATCGATACTGATGCCCTACACTGATATAACTCCACCTCCCTGGCCATACCTAGGAGGGACATGCAACAGAGGCAGCGGTTGCTCCAGGTGGGATCAATCCTTCCCTTTCCCTGGGAATTCTTGATGGGAATGCACTGACTCTCCTCCATCTTTGGCTAACTGAAGTTAAACCCATTTGCTCCGCATACAGTGCAAGCCACAGTACAGAAAGAGAGAAAGAAAATAGACCCATCAAAGACAGGAGGCCACCAAGTCTAGTATTTCAGTGGCTTCTGAGGTCTGTCACATTACTATCCTTAAAGAGACTTAATATCCCAGTTTCTCTATACTAAAACACTTGTTTCATGGGAAGTAACTCAGAGAAGGTTGCTTCTAACTGAAAAGCTGTCTACCATGTTTAGCCACCCTTGAGAGGGTCCTCTTTGGTATGTAGACATTCTACAAAGAAGGACCTCCTCTGATGTTATGCTACTTGTATTTTCTGTCAGGTCATTACAGAGACACATTTTTAAAAATAAGCCCTATTTATCCAAACATCATGGTGGAAATTTGTAATGGTGCAATTACCACAAAAAACAAACAAACAAACAAAAAACAGTATGGCAGTTCCTCAAAAACCTAAGAGCAGAATCACCATATGGTCCAATGCCATTTGTCAGTATATATCTGTGTTGGTTAGGTTTTATTGTCAATGTGACAAAACCCAGAGTCACCTGTGGAAAAAGAACCAATGAAGAACTGCCCAGGTCAGATGCCCTATTTGTGAGGAATTGTCTTGATTGATGACTGCTTCAAGAGGGCACAGCCCACTGTGGGTGGCACCAACCCTAGACTGTGTAAGAAAGTAGCTGGGACTGGAGAGATAGCTCGGCAGTTATCTCTGAGCGAATTGCTTCCTAGCACCTACATGGTAGCTCACAATGTCTTAAAACTCCAGTTCAGGGGCTCCAATGTTCTTTTCTGGCATCCACGGGCACCTGGTACACATACCTACATGCAAGAAAAATACTCACACTCATAAAATAAAAATAAATAAACTTTAAGAAAGCTAGCTGACCAGTTAGCATGCCAAAGTGAATGAGGGAAGTCTACAAAGTCCCAAGCCTAGATGAAGAGCTATAGTCAATTACTGACTGCTGAGAGAGGGAAAAAATCTTTCTTCAGAGATTATCCTCTTAAATGGTTATCCAACACCAAGTGGTCAGCCCTAAAAACATATACAAACAAAACTAAGTGGACTCAGCAGGTTCAATTATACGCTATATACATGTAACAAAAATAACTAAAGAAAAAGAGGAAAATGTTTTGGTAATTAGTAAAGAAGGGAGGGAGAGATAGAGGGAGGAAGATATTGAGCTAGCTGAGGATGAGCACAACAATGGACTGTGATCTGGAAGTGTAAGACAAACTCTTTTCTCCCCTCAGGTGGTTTTGGTCACGGTTTTCGTCACAGCAATAGAATGAAACAACAGAAATTAGTAATAAAGAAAGTAGGAGGACTGTTTCACTGGAGAATTAGGCTGGGAAAGTTGTTGAATGTTGGAAGCAGAACTTAATGGGCTATTAGTGGAAGATAATACTGAGAGACATGTCAACACTAGAGGCCTGGATTATGAGCGGGGGAATGGATAGAGGCTATTCGTGCGGTATTTGACAAAGAATCTGGCTGTGTTCTGCTCTTGCCCTGAGAACTTCAATGAGGCCAGAATAAAGAGCACTGGACTCATTTATTAAGCAGGAAATTTCAGGACAGCATAGCACCAGGCCTAGGGTGCGGTTATTACTGATTACTCTGATGCAAGCCTACCATGAAGAAAAGCAACAGGCAGAAAGAAAAAAATGTGCAGCTTGGAGAGGAAGCGAGCGGCAGGAAACGTAATACTGCAGTAAGGTCATTTGCTGAAAAAGGTTGTGACTGTTAACGAGACAAACATCACTAAAGGGAAGCTTTATTGGGATGAAGGGGACTCTGAGGGCAAGGCCTCACCCAGCTAACATACACCATGTGACAGGAGAAAGCCTAAGGGGTTCTGTTCCCAGAAAACACTTAGGCAAGTTCATCCACAGCTTCAGCATACAGAAGCATCTACAGCTGTGTTCCAAGGGAAGGCCCAGGGTCCATTTCACACTGGCAGCTGACCTTGGCAGTGCCATCCACTTGGTCTGCTTTTCGATGTATGGAAGATGCATGATCAAGGAAGTCATGGGTTCTTCCTTCACAGTTTCAGAGAGCTGCTGTATCTCTCAGGGTTCTCTAGAGGAGCAAACTGATCAAATGAACTTATATTACATTAATAGGAGACAGTATGTCTGGCTAGTCCAACAACATCTGTCTCCTGAAGAAAAGTCAAGAATCCTGTAGTTCAGTCCACAAGGCTGGATGTCTCAGCTGTCCCAGGCTGGTGCTAGTCTCATGGAAATCCTAGAGAGCTGCCTGTCTACACTGGAATCCCAAAGTAGGTTCTAATATCAGCAAAGATGCCTCAGCAGCAGGAGAGATGAACTTGCCAGCAAGAGTGACAAGCATGCAAAGAACAAAAGTTCCCTTCTTCAATGTCATCTTATGTGCAAAGCCACCAGAAGGTGTGCCCTGGATTTCGAGTGGGTTTTCCAACTTCAAATGATTCAGACTTAAGGTGGATCTTCCATATTAAATGATCCAATCAAGAAAAATCCTTCACAGGTACGCCCAGCTGTGTGGTTTTAGTTACTCTCGATTCAGTCACTCTTTGAGTCTTAGAAGAGACTTTGAACTTTTGAACAGTGTTGTGGCTGTTAAAAGACTATAGGGGCTTTTGAAGCTGGACTAAATGCACTTTGTATCATGAGATGACTATGAGCCCAGGAAGGCCTGTAGTGGAATGTGGTGGTTTGAAGGAGAAATGTCCCCATTGGCTCATGTATTGTACATTTGATCCCCGGTAGGTGGTGCTATTTGGGAATACTACAGCCCCTTTAGGAGGTGGAGCTTTGTGGGAGGAAGTACATCACTGATGGACTTTACGAGTTTAGTGTCACCTCCTGTTTTCTAGCTCTGCTTCCTGTGTGCGGAAGAAAAGAGATCAGCCAGCTTCCTGCTCCTGTCACCATGCATACCTTCTCTACCATGATGGACTCTATATCCCTGGAACTGTAAGTCAAGATAAATCTATCCTCCTTAAGTTGATTTTAGTCAGAATATTTTATCACAGGAACAGAAAAGCAACTACTACAATACACCAAAGAAGGAAAAGTAAACTAGATGTTCCCAGAGACACTGGCCCAGCCAAGCTCATGCCATCATCTTCACCACAGCTGGGAGGCAGAAGCACCCCAGGTGTGCAACAACACAGGGATGAACAAGCACATCACATGCATAGATCGTGGGAAATTATTCAGTTTTGAAAGGACAAGAAATTCTGTCATATGGTTCAACACAGATGAACCCTGAAGACATCTGTTGAGGAGAATGACCAGTCACAGAAGTACAAACACTGTATGATCCCAATGCCATGAGACATCTCAAGTGATCAAGTTCAAAGGAAATACAATGGAGACTGCCAGGGAATGGAGGAACAAGATTGTGGGTCTAATGAATCCAGAGTTTCAGGGTTTGTTTGGAATAGTCCTTTATTTTTGCCATAATTAATTCATACTTATTTTAAAACTCAATGGGCTTCTCCATCCTCTTTTCTGGCCTTCCCAGAGTTTGAGTTTTACAAGATGTCAAGGATCTAGGAGTCTGTGGCAAAACAAAATGAATTTACCAAACCATACCCTTACAAATAGTAAATTTTATACTATCTGAGTTGGTGTAATAGATACAATTGGTGTTTGTTCCTGGCTCCTAGCACAGGACTCCTAAAAATCTTGGAATAGCCTGAGAAAATGTACGCTAAGTTAGCAACTGAGGCTTGACCTTATATGGATGGTAATGGTCACAAGAACGCTGTCCTGATTTTCTAGCCCACCCACTTATTTCCAGGAAGGAGAAGAGAAGGTCTGGAGGTTAAGATGCATAAAAAAAACTGAACTACTAAGTCTAACCAACTTCTAGGTTGCTAAACATGTGGCGACACTGGATGATGTTATCAGATGACAGGAAAGTTCCACCACTCCATCCCTAATGTTTCCCCCATGCTGGCTGTGAAGTGAGTTCCTGGGTTGGAAGCAATACTGTGTGAAATACCATGATGATAGATAAGGCATTCTGGAAGCCCATGGACAGTGGTCTTGACAGAAGCATTATGTGCAGGAAAGGAAAATTCATCACCAGGATAAGTATCTACTCCAGTAAGGACAAAGCATCCTTCCCACAGTGGAAGTGGCCCAATGTAGTCAACTCCCATCAGGTCGCTGGCTGGTCACCCCAGGAAATGGTGCCATTTGGGGGACTCAGTGTTGGGTTTCTACTGTTGGAAGGTTCTCACTCAGCAGCAGCTATAGCCAGGTCAGCTTTGGTGAGTGGAGGTCCATATGTTGAGCCTATGCATAACATCCATCTCTGCCACCATGACCACTCTGTTCATGGGCCCACTGGGCAATGACAAGGATGGCTAGGGAAAGAGGCTGACTGTCCACAGAACTGTTTAATCCTATCTACTTGATTACTGAACTCCTCTTTTGCTGAAGTCACCTTTTGATGAGCCTTTACATGGGATACACATGTCTTCACATCCTTCGCACATTTGGAGAGATCTATCCAAATACTTCTTCCCCAGATGTCTTTCTCACCAATTTTCCAATCTTGCTCTTTCCAAGTCCCTGACCATCCAACCAATCCTTTGGCTATAGCCCACAAATCAGTGAACAATCAGACATCCGGCTATTTCTCCTTCCAAACAAAATGTATGATGTTCTGAAGTTCTGCTCACTGAAGATTTCCCTTCGCTGGTGTCTTTCAGGGTTGTCCCTAAAGGGGTTGTTGTAATGCTCCAGCTGTCCACTTCTGGTGATGCCTGCATAATGTGCAGAACCATCAATAAACCAGGTCCTAGTCTTCTCTTCCTCAGTCAACTGCTCATAGTGCATACTTCATGAGGCTATAGGTTCATCCTTGGGAACAAACAACATTGTAACAGGAGCAGAAACGGTAGGCATTTGGGCAACTTCTTCATGTAACTTGCTTGTGCCTTTATGACCTGCTTGGGCTCTATCACACACATACCACTGCCATTTGATAATGGATTGCTGATGTGCACATCCTACTTTATGACTTAGTGGGTCAGATAACACCCAGCTCATGATGAGCAGCTCAGGTAGCATGGCAACTTAGTGGCCCATTACAGTTTCCATGAAGGCCCAAAAGCAGGCCAAGAGCTGTCTCTCAAAGGGAGAATAGTTGTTTGCAGATGATGGTAGAGCCTTGCTCCAAAATCCCAAAGGTCTCTTCTGTGAGTCACCTATAGGGCCTGCCAAAGGCTCCAAACAGCATCCCTATCTGCCACTGACATCTCAAATACTATTGGGTCTGCTGGATCATATGGTCCAACTGGTAAAGCAGTCTGCACAGCAGCCTGGATCTGTTACCGAACAGAGTCTTCCCTTGTTCCAGGTCCTATACAAAGCTAGCAACTTTCCAAGTCACTTGGTATATGGGCCAGAGTAACACACCCAAGTGAGGACTATGCTGACTCTGAAGGAATGCTTCCAAGAAGATTTTAGCTCGATGATGCTGGTCTCTTGTTAATCACAGCTAATAGCTCAGCCCCAGCTGACCAGCATCAACTATCCCAGTAAAGCAAAGATGTTATTTCAATGGTTCTCGTATCTTGTTAATCATAGCTGTTTCTTCAGTCCTACTAGAACCATAAATTCTTAACTCAAAAAAAAAAAAAATGGCCCTGACAGTCATTAGGGACTCTCAAACTTCCCTCTGAAACTTCCCAAGCCAGGCCTCCATTGTCTGCACTGCTCTCAACATTCTTATTTTCTAAGCTCCCATAGAACAGCTCACCAAGCTTTGAATGGTAAATGGCTTTTCCATCCTAAAGTTTCAAAGTCCTTCCACAATCCTCACATGGTCAAGTCTGTCACAGCAATACCCCACTCCTGGTACCAAACCTGTCTTAGTTAGGGTTATCATTGATGTGATGAAACACCATGACCAAAGCAACTTGGGCTTATTTGGCTTACATTTCCAAATCAGTGTTCATCATTGAAGGAAGTCAGGACAGAAACTCAAATAAGGCAGGAACTTGGAGGCAAGAGTTGATGCAAAGGCCACGAAGGAGTGCTGCTTATTGGATTACTCTTCTTGACCTACTCAGCCTGCTTTCTTACAGAACCCAGAAGCACTAGCCCAGGAATGGCACCACCTATAATGGGCTGGGTTCTTCCCCATCAATCACTAATTAAGAAAATATCCTGCAGGCTTGCCTACAGCCTGATCTTAAGGTGGCATTTTCTCAACTGAGGTTCCCTCCTCTGTGATCACTCTAGCTCGTGTCAAGTTGATATAAAACTAGCCAGTACTCTCCCTATACACATTCTTCATCTAGTCACCTCTGAATCACATCCTTTATAATATACAGGGAAATACTAAGTATCTCTGCAAGTCCTGTGGGCCACTTAGTAAATAACCAAATCCCAAGTGGAGGACATAGAAATCCCTAATTTACCTCTGGTCAGAAGGACTGATTAGGACAGGAGACTGAAACCAGTTAGGCAATTTAGGGGCAGGTACTCCAAAGTGAAGAATTCTATAGTCCTTGGCCACAAGAAAGTCCTGGTTTCTTATCTCCTCCTAAATGAGCACCCTGCCTGCAGGCTCTGCATGAGAGGGTTTCCCAAACTCTAGTCCAGACAGTCATCTCCTCTGGTGAACAGCTTTGGAGCTGGAACTCCAGGTTTTCTTGGTGAAAATAAGTTATATCTATTCCCCAATTTCAGCCTATCTCCTAAATGCTTTTAGGTCCCCATTCTTGAAGGAGGAATGTTACAGGAGCCTTAAAGGCCACTGAGGATGGAACCTCTCCATAATAGAATCTATTCTGGCCCTGGGCAGAGACATGCCATTCTGATCTGTGCCAAAAGTTACAATAGTATATAGTGTTGTCTCCTCCTTTAAGAGTTAATCCAGCTGGTCCTGTCAATTACCGGGCCAGGAGGCCACCCCTCAGGAAGACTCATTTACCCATGTAAAAGAGATAGATAGGAGTAATTATCATCTTAATGGGATAATGTACTTTTCTTTCCCAGAGACCTCCTACTCTTCCAGCAGTCACTTGGAGAGCCACCAGCATGCAGCTAAACCTTCCTACTTCCTGAATCACCTGCTCATGTAGAGCCAGAAAGTATTCATTCAGGAGGAGAGAAGAAACCCGAGAATCAACAGTGACTTCTGTTTCCAGCCAAAGACAAGAGCTGACCTGTTCACCGCCTAGTAACTCCTTCTTTTCCTCTCTTCCTTTGACATTCTGGGCTTCTTTCCTTTTCCTCTGAAGACACACACCCTGCCCTTTGTCGTGGGCTCTTGTCTGCTGCTACCCTAAGGCATGTTTCCTCTCTTCTAATTCTCATCTCCTTCCTCCTGACAGCTGCTAAGATTTCCAGCTCACCTGCCCTACTATTTTGTTTAAAAACAAACAAACAAATAAACAAAAACACTTTAATAAAATTATCTTGAAACTGCTTTCTGAGCTTGTTCTTAAAATTCGTATTCACAAGACTACAAGTCCAAAGAGGAAACACTAATTTCCTGAGTAACGTGGCCTCTCAGCTGGGGAAAATCCAGACTTTGAACTGGCATCTGGAGTGAGCCAGTCCTGTGGGACTGACCCCTTAGCTTGTGGGATCAAGTGTTAACTCCAGGTGGAATGTCAGAGCTGAACTGAATTATAGAACACCTAGTTGATGCCTTGACCAACTGCTTGGTACATTGGTCAGTCTTCCCTGCGACAGCAGAGGAAACAATTAATGGGTTTCATCATATATTTATTTTTTTAATCATTATTTTTAAGAAATAAGTAAGTTAAAATGTATAAAGCATGAATATAAATTTTTAACAGTTACTTTTAAGTCAAGAATGATGAAGAAATTAAAAATCAAAAACCTGTCTTGAAAATGAAGAAGGGTACAAAAGGGCAGCCCAAGACTTACCTGTGGCAAAGGGGCTGTCCTTCACTGTGTGTCAGTAAACACACTGTGAGTGATAAAAATGACACACTACTACACATGCACATACTCAGAGAAACACACACACACACAAATGAGAACAAGTACATACACAATTCTGGAGGATGCCGAGTACAGTTGGCAGACCGAATCAGTATTAGTATCTCAGCTTCAACCCTCTGTGGGCTTTGAAGACAGCCCATCAAGCCAGCTGGATAAAGGGCTAACCAGCTCTCCTACATATTATTTCCTACCGTCACGGTGGAGCTGTAATTATCTCAGAATGAGAAGCTTAACCATGAGGAAAAGAAGGCCAGAAATACAGGGGGAAAAAAGTGAGAACATGGACTTTCTCCTGCAACACACAGAGAACGGATTCAGAAAACTTGAAATCATTCCAAGGAAGAGACAGCTGACATATTTTACGATGTGTGTTAAATACCACATGTACCTCCCAACAATAAAAGGCAGTGGCACTGATCATTAAGGAAAAATAGGCAAAGCTTGACTTTTAAAGGTTTTTCTCTTTCAACTTTCAGGAAAATCATGCTTTCATTCCATGGTCATGCCAGAACAAACAACTTTGATTAGAGTAAGTTGCATTAAGAATTCAAAAGTTTAACTAGCTCAGTAGATATTTGTATATTAAAGGATATACTTTCTCAAAGTGAACCTAACAGAGTGAAAATGTAAGGAAGGGGGTAAGTGTCACTGGGAAGTGCCTTCCACATCCTACTCAGGGCAAGTACGGTCTCAGGGTGATCACTAACACTCCAGTAACAGAAGTCAACAAAACCCTGTATCCCCCACCCATATACATACACTTAGGAAAGCTGAATAGATTTACTTCCCCCTGAAGGCCTCTTCCATGTCCTAGTAATACACAAGGGAATAATTCTTGACTACTTAACACATATCTAACATAAAAGTGGGGTTATTTGCCCACTGAATACATTAGCTCTACACAATAAATGCACTTAATAAGGAAAGGAGAATTTCAAGATTAATGTTTCATAAAGATCCAAGATATCAAAAGATCAATATACTAAAATACAACTTCAAGAGGTCCTGAGAACCAGTCCAGAGTCATCTGTTAAGCTAACTCTCTCTGAACAAACTACTCCAAAGCTGAGTTTATTTTCAAGGTTTCTTTTTACCCTCTCTTAATTATACTATACCATTCATCTTAGAAAACACTGACCTCTATATTTATTTTTATTATATATTATCAATATATAAATATTGCTAATATTTAATTAGGTTAGTTGAGAGCTACTACCATTGCTTTTAATTTCCTGACATTTCAACATGACCTTCTGGGCAAGCAATTCTGTCTGAGGACTCACTCCCCAGTGGCAATCACAGAAACCTATAACTGGCTCAAATGAAGAGAACTGCAGGACCTTAATGACAGGTGCCCATAGCCCTAGGGAAGAATGATGCCAAATGGAGAACCTCGGCCTTTTCCTAGTTTGTTGTTTGCACCAAACAATGTGTATCTGTAGAATGTGTTTAGTCGGGAAAGTTATCTCTGAGTATTTATACCAAAACCATCACATTAATTAACAAAACTCTGCTCTGATATGGTATGTAGTATAATGGAATTGAAAGCACTAATCTTGTTTGATCACATCACATATTTTGGGTAAATGCCAGCCAAACATATGACATCCTCTTGTGGTCTTGGGCCTGTCCTGTATGGCTCTAGGTATTGACCTGACTGGAGCTAGGAAAGAAAGAAGAAAAAAAAAAAAAACACTAATACAAAGACACACATAAAAGCAGGGACTGGGTAGGCCAGTCTCTGATGGAGAAGCCACAGCACCCCAGAAGCTCAGCATGTTTATTATATACAGTTGAACAAGGAGGCAGGATTATTGCATAGAGTTGAACAAAGAGGCAGGGTTATTGCATACAGCTGAATAGGGAGGCGGAGTTATTGCATAGAGTTGAACAAGGAGGCAGGGTTATTGCACACAGCTGAACAGGGAGGCAAAGTTATTGCATATAACTAAACAGGGAGGCAGGGTTATTGCATACAGCTGAATAGGGAGGCAGGGTTATTGCACACAGCTGAACAGGGGGGCAAAGTTATTGCATATAACTAAACGGGGAGGCAAGGTTATTGCATACAGCTGAATAGGGAGGCAGGGTTGTAGCTTGATTTTTCCGCCTTGCCCACAGTCAGGACAAATCTTTGTCACCCGCCAGTCCCACAGCCGCTCAGACCCAACCAAATAAACACAGACACTTATATTGCTCGCAAACTGTATGGCCGTGGCAGGCCTCTTGCCAACTGTCCTTATCTTGCTAACTGTGCTTTTATCTTAAATTGATCCATTTCCATACATCTATACCTTGCCATGTGGCTGGTGGCTTACTGGCGTCTTCACATGCTGCTGGTCATGGCGGCGGCTGCAGCCTCTCTGGTCATTGCGGCGGCTGCAGCGTCTCCTTCTGCCTTTCTGTCCTTTTATCCTGCCTAGCCACGGCCGATCAGGTTTTATTTATTAACCAATCAGAGCAACTTGACATACAGACCATCCCCCAGCACAGCCAAGTGCAGACCATCTCAAACACCTGCACTCAGGCCCATGGTCCTAATCATCCTCTATACGGACCTGCTGGGTAACGCCACAAAGAACCTGAGAATGGGCTCCCACAGGACCTACAGAACCAGAACATCCCACAGCACAGGGTTATTGCACACAGCTGAATAGGGAGGCAGGGTTATTGCATACAGCTGAACAAGGAGGCAGAGTTATTGCATACAGCTGAACAAGGAGGCAGGGATATTGCATACAGCTGAACAGGGGGGCAAGTTTAGCTAATCTCCAAATATTCAACATCTGGCTGACAGGCAGTATTCACAACACTAAAAGTCCCTATTCCCCTTCCTGAGCTTAAGGAAATCAGAACTTGCTGATATGTGAGCACTGGCCCGGACCACTATGCTGTATCAGAGGCAGCTGACAGCAATGTGTGCTATCACGGAGATGGAACAGTGTAGCTACCAAGCACTGGGACACTGAGAGGACTGGAGGAGGTAACTGTTTAAGTTACATAGCTAATGTCAACATGCAGAGCCCCACCTCCACCCTTACTTCTGTCTGCCCATCTCCCACCAAGCTCCTCCATCTGGGCAATAAAGGAAGGCGGCCACATCAGGTGACATTGCTGGTGCTAAACAAAATATAAAACAAAGAGCTGAAAAATACAACACACAAAGTAAACACTTGGAAGCGCCTCATGTAAAAGAAATCACCATAACTCACAGAAGGGGCATGTCTTCTCCCAGAACACAACCAGTCTTCTTAGTCACCTGCCACAGGCAGGACTATCTGTAATCATCATCTTAAACTAACGATTAAACACATCATTGCAGTGTGTTTGCTTCCTTTTTGGTGAGATCTGAGAGAATTATAATTTGTTCTAGTTTCCAAACAATACTAGAAATAGCCCTCAGCCTGGTTACCAAGTCACTCTATGTTTCTGTATTTAATCTGAACAAACACGGTATATGATAAATTAATCCCTTGAGACATCTAGAAAACACTGAGTAAAAATATGTCAAAGAAAGGTAGACACTGGATGATCCTGCTTGTTAGATATCAACCAAAGACTTGTTATCAGATAAGATGAATGACGGGTAACAGTATTTTAGAATCTTCACTGTTGAACAGTCTAAAATACTTCTGAACATTCAGAATGAAAATACAGTTTTTAAAAATTAGGCTTTATTATATTTTTTAATTCACCAAAAGGAGATAAAATAAGGTGATGGCAAGGTTTTTTTTTCTTCTTTCATTCCAGAGAATCCAAACATATACAAATTGGTCCCACTACATTGCTAACAGCAGAAACTTCTGATCTTGTAACGTATTGATTACACTACGGGATACAATGCATTTATAATTTGGTAAGACCCCCTAGATTAGGGCCAATAAATAAATACAGCCTATGCGCCATATCTGCTCCATACTATCTCTGAACAATCTATGGCTAAAAATAATTGTGCCTTTAAAGAAGATCTTTTAAAATCCAAAGAGCAAAATTTCATAAAAATTCCTACGTGAACACCAGAATGTATGCTCAGACCATCCACGGGGTGTGACACACAGCAAATGGCTCAGCAAGCCAAACATGTTTAGTAAATTTACTCCTTCCAGAATAAGGATCTGTTTTAGAGCAGTGTTCCTCAACTGAACTCCAACAACCTATCACAGGGGTCACCTAAGACCATCAGAAAACAAAAATATTTACATTACGATTCATAACAGTAGTAAAATTAGTTACAAAGTAACAAAATAATTTTGGGGGTCACCACAACAAACTGTATCAAAGTTTTGAAGCATTAGGAAGGTTTTGAACCACTGCTTTAGAGGATTGTGAAGTTTTGTTGGTGGTACAGTCATTTGGGGACTAAACCCAGGGTCTTGTGCCTTGTACATAACAACCACAAACTGGGTGCTGGGATTTTTCTAATGTTTCCCAGTTGATTTTCCTGTACAGCCAAGCATGAGAAATCACGATGTTCAAATCACACAACTGTATGTGACCAAAATCACACAACTGTATTTGACCAAAGCCAAAATCTGTTGGGAGATGAGGTGTGTTGGAGCCAAAACAGGTAGGGACTGGAGTGTCACAAATTCTAATTATTTTGACGGTGGAAGGTCTGGGGCAGCCCACTGAAAAAGCTTTTGATTTTTAAATTTTGGACAATTTCTTGTGTGCATACAATGCATTATAATATTCTCTTCCATTACCCTCTAATATCTCCCCCTTCTGCTGACTCCCCTTCTTCCCCCCTAGTCCCCCTATTCTCATACTACCTCTCTCTGTCTTCCTCCCATGTGTGTGCATGTGCGTGTGTGCCTGTGTGTGTGGTGTGTGGTATGCAGGTGTAGCCACAGCTCCTGACTGTAACGGCCCTGCCACATCTTCTATCTACTGCAGATTTTAAGTGCAGAAGTTACATAACCAAACTCAATTTGTAAAAACACACTCTGGTAGAGACAGGAAACTGAGACAGGAGCAGATGAGCAAATGTGAGATGTCACAAGTCCAAAGAAAGTTAAGGCCTGGACTTGGGTACTGGCCTTGAGGTTGAAAAAAAAAACAAAAAAAAAAAAAACTTGAGAAATATTTGGGAGGACCATTGGTCCAGTCTGGATGAGAAGACAAGAGAGATATCGTATCTGTCCTCCTGGATTTCTAGAAAGGATTAGTGATCGGTAAGAGCATATGGATTACACAATGGAAAAGCATGTTTGGTCTATTCACAACACCATCGAAAATGTGAGCAAAAGACGAGAAATAAAACTAAATGCAAGAAAATGTCAGGTAGACAAGGTAGCTATTATGTAACCTGCACTTTTATATGGCTTTATTTTAGTTTATATATCATATTTTCCCTTAATTGTAGCATCTATTTTGTCATACTTTAAAATCTAGGTTTACTCAAACAGTAAATGTGATTCAGAATTTAGGCTACAGAAAGCTAAAAGAATTATCACTCAGATATATTACAAAATCAAAACTTCTTAGCTCATAAGGAGGGTCTTAGGCAACAAAGTCAGTCAAAAGACACCTCCACCTCCATAGATGGGCACCACCTAGGGGAGAAAGAAGAAACCAGATCTGTGTGTTAACTGTCATTCGACTAAAATGACAGAGGGAGAAACAGGCATGTGTTGTTCTCTCCTGGGTGTGCCCTAGAAAGACTGGGTGGTAAGGAGGAGGCTAGAAAAGCCTCCTGGTGATGTAGATAGTGTAGACCAGATAGGTGATCAGTCTGCCTCTAGGGATTCTTTCACACAAAGCAAACCCCTTCAGCCAATGGGAGAGCAGCAAACCTTGTTACCCTCCAGAGATGAAAATATACTGCTGCTGCAGTATAGAGAAGGGAAGAAGGAAAAAGTTCTGCCCTCATGGGGGAAGCAGAAGACTGTCCATGAACCAAGGAGCCTACTCCAAGCAGGGGTCAGTTACTGCTGAAGGCACCAGAAACTCCGACCTAAGACCAAGCATAGACAAAAGCCAAGTTAGCCCACCATGGTTTGGAAAGGCAGGAATGCTGGGAAGGCTCTCACCCCAGTTCCCCAGTACACCAAGCATGACCAGAACCCCCACAATGAGCCTAGCACTGAGTCACGAGCAACAGCTCAGCAGTGGGCAAGTGCATGAGGGGCCCCAGTGCAGGCAGGCATGCAGAGATGACTGGAAACTGGCAATGGAGCACTAAGCAGAGAGCAGCCCTGCAGCACCAGGTCCCATCTCAAGCACAAGACAACAGCAGCAACCTCCAGAGAATGTGAGGAGGCATGTGGTAGAGCAGGGTAACCAGAGCAAGAGGCAAACTCAGACTCAGCTCAGCCCTGGAGTAGTGTGCATCACTGCTGGTCTTTACCAGTGAAGACTGTGTACCTCATTCTATCTTGCATCCAACAACAAAAACTGAGACACACTCAAAAAACTGGGAAACCCTCTTCTTAGAGATACAGCAATCAACAGAACCTGACCCAGACAGCACAGTCTGCAATTCCACCAGGCAGCGAGTTTTAAGAGCTAGGCAGAAACTCTTAGAGTTAAAAGGAAACACTATGACCGAAGTTGAACAAAACATATTAGATAGAAAAAAATGCCATCAATGGGCTCATCAAGAGACTTGAGGCAGCTGGGCAAAGAACTGAGGTACTTAAAGATACACCAAAAGAAATGATTAAAACTAAAACAGAAGAGAAAAAAAGACAGTGGAAAAGAAGTATACATCCAAGAGTTATGGAGCTCCTTCAAAGAACTTATGTAATAGGGATCCAGAAGAGACAACAGATAGGAAAAAAAAAAAAGATATTTGAAGATATAGTAACCAAAGACAACAAGCCACAAAGCCAAGACTCTCAGAATC
Organism: Peromyscus maniculatus bairdii; assembly: GCF_049852395.1. Classification (NCBI taxonomy): domain Eukaryota; kingdom Metazoa; phylum Chordata; class Mammalia; order Rodentia; family Cricetidae; genus Peromyscus; species Peromyscus maniculatus. Next base: position 122,535,674 of record NC_134856.1, on the reverse strand, counting down.
TAAAGCCAGACAAACAGTATTCCTTCCCTCCACAGCAAAATCGTTGAATCAGAAGCCAGTGTCATCCAGAGGAAAACCAAAGGCAGGCAGATACCTATATCCAGCAAAAATGTCACAATGAAGATTTTTTTCTTTCTTCTGCTTTTTTTCTTTTTGGAAGGAAAACTTAGGAGAACCACCTGCCAGCACTTATGCTAAAAACAGGAGAGGACGTTCTTTGGCCAATGGCACGTACTAGACAGAAGAGCCACTGTCATGAGGAAGGACTGGCAGGCTAAAGAAGCACAGATGCAGGTCTTCCTGTCACTCAAGTGAACTCTGGCCTCCACCCGCTTGAAGCGTCCTTTAACATACAAGCCTACTTAGATCGCTAATAGCTCTCCACTTTTGCTTCTTAGGAGACGAAAACCACAAATTTTTAAAGTCAGTTCTGGCACCTTCAACAGCTGCTTACCACACTGCCTTTTCAAAGTTATGGCAATACTGTTTATTACCCACTTAGACTAAATTACCCTCTTGCTTGCTAATTCTATAATTTCAAAATCGTAAATTACAATATGCAGCATTGAACAGTAAAAGGGAATCTTTAGAAAAACAGGATTTTCATTACAATAATCACAGTTTCACTTGCTTTAAAATGTTAAGGTTATTTAAAGTAACTTAAAAACTGCTCAACATTAAAGCTACGGCAGTCTCGCCTTATATTGATCACTCATTCAGAAAAGCATATGGAATAATTATTTAAAAATCTGAATCTATATGAAGGTGGAATAGATGAATTATAGAAGACTTCCATGCTATTACTTATATGCCCTCAAGCTACTTAACTTACATATGCGATGTTTTAAAAAAAGTAGTAATACTACCACATGATTTTTAAATCAAACACTGACCTAAGGGCAATCTTCATAATGGGTAAGATTTTTCAGTCTCATCATATAGGGTTATTTATATTGAAAGCTAAAAATAAACTTTTTATAGCAATAGTATAAGTTCTAATAAAACTCCACACATAACATGTTCCTCAAATTTAATCTAAGTAGAACATGTTTCTCAATTTCCTAAGTATAAGACCATGAATGGCAGGTCAGGAAATAAAAGCACAACCAGAAGCCAGGTGGTAGTGGTGCACACCTTTAATCCCAGAACTGGAGAGGCAGAGGCAGGCCAGACTTTGTGAGTTCCAGGCCAGCCTGGTCTACAAAATTGAATTCCAAGACAGCCAGAGAAACCTTGTCTCCAAAAACTAAGCCAAACCAAACGGAAGTGCTACAAAGTAGTCATCAGATAGCAAAGATTTTTTTCCTAGCTCCAAATCTTATTCTACAAATGAGCATACTGAAAGTCCGAGGAAGGGCTGCTTGAAAATGATACAATTCAAAGATTAATGAGACATTTACATACACATGAAAAATTGTTTTCTGGACCCCTAATAATATTTTATGAACTTTTCTTAACTCTTTAAAATGTCTAAGTCACTTTTCCCTTAACATGACAACGTCAATATTATTATTATCATCTTGTGTTTTGTCAGACAGGGTCTTTCTACACAGCCCTGGCTGTCCTGGAACTCACTATGTAGATAAAGCAGGCCTCGAACTCACAGAGATCATCATCCTGCCTCTGCTAGGATTAAAGGTGTGGTGGTGCACGGCAAGACCACTATGAAAACGAATGCTAATGGAATAGGTAAAGACAGCAAGGTCTGGGAGATGCGTGCTGGTCTAAAGTAAGACAGCTTGTGGCTGGAGAGACGGCCCAGGGGTGAAGAGTACTTGATGCTCTTCCCGAGGACCCGGGCGGGTTCTCTTCCTAACACCAACATGGTGGCTCACAACCATCTGTAACTCCAGTTCCTGGAGATCGGATGCTCTCCTCCGACCTTCCAACAGACACAAGGACAAAAGCCCGATTCTTGACACAGGTTCTTTCATTCTTTTTTTTTTTTTTTTTTTTTTTTTTTTTTTTTTTTTGGTTTTTCGAGACAGGGTTTCTCTGCGTAGCTTTGCGCCTTTCCTGGAGCTAACTTGGTAGCCCAGGCTGGCCTCGAACTCACAGAGATCCACCTGGCTCTGCCTCCCAAGTGCTGGGATTAAAGGCGTGCGCCACCACCGCCCGGCTCTTTCATTCTTTTGACTCCACATGCAGACAGAAATCTAGAAGGACCACAGTTAGCTTGGTGTCAGGAAGATTCCTAACTTAAATTTTATGTACATATTTACAGAAACTTTAAATATTTAATTCTATATATTTTGGATGTAACGAAACTACATGACTTAAAAATTTTAAATATACTCCAAGTGTGGTACCTCACATCTTTAATACCAGCACTCGGGAGGTAGAAGTAGGCTGATTTTTGTGAGTTCAAGGCCAGCCTGGTCTACAAAGTGAGTTCCAGGACAGCCAGGGATACACAGAGAAATTCTGTCTTGAAAAACCAAAAAGAAATGGAAAAAAATTAAATACACTACACATTAATAAGGCTTACTCTTTATGGCTAATGACTATATAAACAAAATATTTCAATATATTATGGTATTATCCTTGAGTATTAAAAGACAGTCACTTTCGAGAGCCAGTCACCCTTATTCTTTGGAAGTAAGCTGTTCATCTGGAGAGCCTGTCTGCAGTCAACCTACACACATATGAACTTCCAGCACGCTACAGACAGCTAAAAGCTCATTCCAAAACGTCTTAGTAGTTTTTAAGCACACACTCCCATTTGCTGAGCACTCAATGACAGAATCACCCAAGAGCAGCTTTAAGATCCTTGAGGACCCATACTCTATACAGACTGGGCCCTGGCATCTGTATAACCAGCCTCAGTGGTTCCCATATACAAGCAGGGTTAGTAGCAACTACTTCCGCCTGAAGTTGTGCATAGCAGAGGGATGAGGGAATCTGAGGATGCAAACCAGATTCCTACTACTGATTTAAAAAGCCACCTTTGCCTGGAGTACTCTATAAGCAGCTGTCCTTCCCTCATTCTCTACTACCACATACACAGGGTCAATCTCCATCCTTTAGGTTTCTTCAAAATCCTATTCCTGGGCCTTCCCAAAGTCCACAAGCCATAAGGAGGCACTTCTGAGAGTGTCCAGTCCTCCAGGACCATTTCATCTGTTTCTCGGCATGTACCACAATGGCCAGCATTGGGCTCATGGTCAAGAGTCCAGATTAGCTCCTGGAAAGGCTTCACATGGCTACTCTGTACAACTGTACATGCCAAACAGCCTTCTTTCTCGTGGCCTTCTGTTTCTGAGACTGCATGCCCTTGCCCTCTGTGCTGACACCATTCCTCCCTCTGAAGGCCTCTTCCCTTCCCCCACACCTATTCAAGTGTTAAAGCTCCTTTCTAGCAGGCCCTCAACTGTTCCAGCCAAACTTGCTTTTGCTTTCGCTTCCCACAATGGACACGAGCTGGTACGTGTTACCAACAGAATACAGCATGACTACAAATTGTACTTCCAAGATTATGTTAAATAGACTTGGGGGTTCTGTTTTGGTCCAACTTGTCCCCATCTTTTTGTGGGGAAGACAACTGTGAACAGTCCCGTGGAAGCCTTCCTCCCACATGAATGTGTCTGTGGAAGCTGTCTCTCAGGTCCCAGGGCAGTCTGCAGAGAACACAGGCCAGCTGATAGGCGCATTGGAGCACCCAAAACCAGCACTATTTCCAAAGAGCTGAACCTGTGAGATGTTCCTTGTTCTGAGCTACGAAATTTGAGAGTACTGTAACTCAGCATTAAAGTAGTTCAAATTTGTAAGTTAATACTCACTGCAAAAGAGGCCTAGGAAGGGTCACCAACTGCGATTTACCTCTGTGTCTAAGACATGTTTGCTGAACAGCAATGACTCTTCAAGTCCTGATCCACATGCTCTGCAAGCTGGGCCCATGTGCCCACCATGTTGGGTATTGTGAGAATCAACTAAAACGCATGGAAGATTCTTAGAGCCATGTCCTGCTCACTAAAAAGGTTTAAGGGAATGTTATCCTACAAATAGTTTCTAACATGGACATGTCCCCATCCTTAAAACTAAAATGCTAGACACAAATTGTTTTGTATAAGGATGATATAAGCCATGGTGAGTTACAAAAACATGAGGAAAATCAGTGTGCTCTCAAGTACACAGGACAGCTCCTCAGGGGCAGGGGAAGTGCCATAAGCATGTCAGGAAGCTCAAACAAGTCAGGTGTCCATGGAGGTCCACTTCATCTTCTCTAAGTCCTACAGGAAGTACGTATGTGGGCCTAGGTTACAGTCTAGAATTTATATTATAGCACCGGCATTTAGTCTCACGTAAAACCTGGCTTTTCCTACTTCGTAAAATTTAGGGGAAAGTTTCTTTAAGCTGAGTCTATTAGCTCAAGGTCTCTAAATGAAATCAATAGCCCTTTTTCCCCCCACAAGACAAGGTTTCTCTTCGTAGCCCTGACTGTCCTGGAACCTGCTTTGTAGCCCAAACTGGCCTCGAACTCACAGAGATCCGCCTGCCTCTGCCTCCCGAGTGCTGGGATTAAAGGAGCGCACCAGCAGCACCCAGTTAAGATTAATGAGATCTCTTAAAGGTGCTGCTGCCACCACTGTGTAGTCTATGATTAACTATTATTGCTTAAATAGGTCATTAAAATACATAATTAGCCTATCACACCTTACATAATCATACATAGTAAGCTAATAAATTACACAGTCACTAATTACAGGAAAACACATGTGAAATGCTCTGCTGTATAGTCTGGCACAGTGAAGTGTTGAATGAGTAGCCATGTTGAGATTTTTCCTCCCAAAGCTATGTACAGCCAGTGCTCAACTCTCAGGGCTTACCTGTCACACCTGACCATTTTTAATTCTAGCTCCCTTCCCTGGACCCAATTTCCCTTCCTTTCCAGTTTGGGATTCCTAAAATAGTTACTAGAAGCACAACATCTCTGACCTGTCTTTATGATTAGCTCACAGTCTTGGTCACTAAAGAAAGCAAGATAAATAAAATTATATAGTTAATTATTAAAGAGTCAAAAAATCATAGCCTATATATTCTTACAATGAATCCGCAGTACTCCAGAGAACAGGGGCTTATGTACAGCTCCAAGACAATAGAGTGGAAACCGAGTGTGAGCCCAGTGAACAATGAGCCTGACTTTGCAGTGCCTGCTGTCAAACATCCAGGAGGTCCTTCTAGAAGGGTGCATGCTATCAAGGGCAGCCCCACCTGCACTTACTGCTCTGTGCTACACCACAAGAGTAAGAAATACCAATCCTGTGTTTCAAAAACAGTCAACTGTGGGGTCTGGTACAAATACCAGACACAGAGTGTATGATTAAAGCTGTGGTTACGGACTGAGCAACAGCAGTGGATTTCTGACCACTCTCTACATATGCCTACCTCGGTAAAGGAATGTAACCTAATGGTAAACACACAGCCACACCAAGGGAGGAAAGCTACCTGAAAACAACAACAAAGGTGCTGACTGCACCACCGTGTTTGAACTATTTCTCCCCTTTCCACTGACAGCAAAAGTTTATCAACTATTAAACTCTAAATGGAAACTCTAACAGTATGTGCATGAATATTCTAAAAGTAAATAAACACAGACAGAGAGAGACCCCGAATTACCAGTGGTTCAACTTACAAACTGTCAACTTTAAAATGCTGTAAGCCTATGCCCACACAACACTCTGTTCCCACTGTGTGTTTGATAAATACGATGTTGTGTTAAGATGACTTCTGGTCAGCCAGGGGCTACTGTAGCTCATTTAAGATAGGTTAGGCTAAGTGTTGGTTTTGGTAAGCAAGATATATCAAATACATTTTCTACTAATAGTTTTTTTTTTAATTTACAATGGGTTTATCAGACCATAACCATATCATAATCTGAGGACCCACTGTACATACATGCACATGTATACACAAAATGAACAGTATTTATATAGATACCTATAAAGCTTTTCTCTTTCACTATATATTGGACCCCACACTCAACACTTACTACCAGGAAAGAGAAGAAGGGGTACACCTGCCCCCTACATCTTCTGCTGTCAAAGAGGAAGCTGACAAGCCTAAGACAGCATCTACTTTTCTCCCAGGGCCCAGTATCCCTTTCCCAACCCCACTATGTTTGGCCAGCAGTTTAAGGACCTGCCTTTTCTGAAGTAAAATTCTTCTCTAACTCCTTAGTAACCAAATTTGGATCAGAATACAAATTGGGAGTCAAATCAGTTAAGAAAAACAAAATAAAGCAAAAAGATACAGCTAGTTATTAGGAAAAAAAAAAAACCAAGTTACAAAGCTGAAAAGATAGACCCAGTATGGAGTTCAACTTCAGATTGAGGGGTAGGAATTTAGAGCACATTCATAGAAAAGGGTACTTGTGAATGAAGAAAGGAAGGAAGCCATTCATCTCTCTAATAAGCGGGGGGGAGGGGGGGGGAGCCTAAAAGCTATTCAGGGTTAAGCAAAGGAGGTATCCGAAACATTACATCCAGAGAAAGGGGTGGACACACAGCAACTGTGGACGGTGGTCATCTAGTCACAGACACAGGACTTGGGATCGGCTTGTTCTTAGAATCTTCATATGAACGTCTCCAAAAGAGGGAAACATTAAACAGCTGACCAAACCTTAGAGAATTCCTAAGACTGGGAATATAATAAATATGGGTCAGTAATTTACAAAACAATAGCCACTTGGAACGTTAGAAAGCATTGTTTTTTCAATAATATCTAACATTTTCCAGCATCTTTTATTTACTGAACAAATCAGTAAACTATCATTGAAGATCTCAGTTTCTATGGTTTTGGCTACCTGCATCACCAACCATCCAAAAATATTCAATTGAAAATTCTAGGAACAAACAACTCATACTTTTAAAATTGCTGGCCACTCTGAATAGCATGACGACACCTCATGCTGTTCTGTTCTAAGACTCATCTCTGTCAAGGGTACATAGACCTAGGAACCATATGCCTTATCAGACTGACTGTTAGCTACTGATAGGATGCCTCAGTATCGCAATGCTTGTGTTCAAACAGCCCATCGCTTTACTTAATAGCATCAGAATGCAACAGTAGTGATACAGTAGTGGCAGTGTGTAGTTGAACATTTTCCGGCTTTATGGTTTTATTGTTAAGCATCTTGCGGCACCTAACAGAAAGTAAACTGTATCATAAGTATGCATGTTAAGGACTAGATACTATCTGTGGTTTCAGGCAGCTAGGGGAGGAGGCAGGGGTGGGTGTAGGGGATGTGTCTTGGATGTATGGGGCCCAGCCAGTGGAGATAACTTTACATATTCTCAGCCTGCGACAAACATGTGCCAGGCTAATCTTAAGTATCCTAAGATTTACTATTTTTCAGACCTGCCTGAGTTAAGTAGCTATGTGGGGCAGAAAGGACAGGCATGGAACTGAGAGTCAGGAGAGGCTCCAGGCCTGCCTCTCGCTGCAGGCTGGTAAGAGCGACAGAGTGGTAGTTCAGAAACTGGAAAACTCTTGGGTTAGGATGCTTCTAGTTCTTCTCGGCTAAGTTTATTCCTATCAAAGCAGACTCCTGCCTCTTAGACAAAATCCTAAGAGTAAAATCACACTGCTTACTTGTACAAAGAAGAGAAACGATAGCTTACTTCTCTTTTATTTGGTATTTAATTAACTCAAATTCCCAATACCCAGATTTTTATAATCCCTTCAGCCATAATCCAAGATAGCCTGGTTTTATACTCTGCTTCTTTTCATTATCTGTTTCACTTACAAGTCTGCTATGATGCCAAATATGCCTTCTGAATGAACAGTACATGGGACAATCATGTAAGCTACCAAACTGAAGCTTGCTTCCTGCTTCAACGACTGCATCTGTAAAGTGAAGATACACAATCTCTCAAAAACTACTGACAATATCAAATAAAGAACACGCAAGCCAGTACCTAGCACTAAACACAACTGCATTCAATATGCGTTTGCCCGTCCTCCAAGTGTGTGAGATGACTGTCTACAAAGGCTGCCTATGCACCCCACTGCACGTGAATGGCACATTCACTCTAAGAGACCTAGATGAAACAACGCAGCAGCACGTTTAAGTCCCGCATTGGGTCCTATTTCACAGTCTCACTTCAGTACACATGGGGTCAGCAGTTACAACGTGCCAGAGTCCAGTACGCTATGGCATAAGAACTCAGAAAGGAGCAAGACAGCAGCCTTACTTTCAAACACTCAGGCTAGCAGAGACAAAAATTACAACGCAGTCAAAAACAGAAGTAGGTACAAAGAGCAGAAGTAGCAGGATGAAGCAAGAAAGTCACACTGCTTGACAGAGCAGAGGATGAAGCTGAATAAAGAGCTATGGAGAGGGAAAGGGAAGGCATCCTGTAGACAGGTTTGCTCTGAAGGCCCATTTGCTCACTAGAACTTAGGGCAGTTTCGTTTGCCTGCAATGCTTTGTGTGTCTACTCTGCAGAGTTATTAAGATTAGAAATTATATATAGAGAGTAATCCATAGGAGACAATCAACGGTGGGCTGATTGTCTTGGGAGCTGTGCTTGCTTGCTTGTTTTGAACAGACTAGGCTGTACATGGCACAGCACACAGCATCTCTTGACCAAGCCTCAAGCTACATGTGGGACAGCTATGGTCAGGGGACACAGAACCACAGGCTGCCACTTTATATAAGCAATTATTAGGCTCACACCAGAGATAAGCAAAGCTCTCCAGGATTGCTATCTGCTATTCCTAACCAAATGGGTGACTTGTGGAGCTGAAAAGCCACTGTAATGATAAGAATCTTAAATGTTTTAAAATATTGCTCAATCTTGCAAACAGGTCCACTACATTTACACTTTACTCTTAGAGTCCCCACGCTAACTTTCTATAAAATACCTTGATGAGCCAAGCTAGTTATTAATATAGGCAATATATATTCTTACTAAGTCTTTATCATTATTCATTAATAAACAATCATACTTTGGAAATATGAAACTGTGGATGAACACACACAAAGTCATAAGTAAGATAAGGGAGTGTTATCTTGAAATTACCTTTATGTGGATTTAACTTTTCAGAACTATAAACATGCAACCAAGAAGAGTCTGCTGGCTCCAGGGTTTCCTTTAATTGTGTAGTTTCCTTATATAAGGAATTAAGTAACCTGAAAATTGTCCTGGGGGTACATAATTCCATCACATTTTTCTCTTTGAACATGTGAGCCCTGTATCAGGTCAGATTTTTACCTATAAATATATGCATATGTATACTATATGCTATTAACTTGACATCACACAAATTTTGAAATATTAATGTTCAATTGGAGTTAAGAGACTTTAAAGACCTGAGGTTTTTTTTTTTGGGGGGGGGGGTAGAGTGGGGAGGTTGTGGTTGTTTCAGAAAAGTAGACACCCTGGACTCAAACTGTTAATCCTATCGCTTTCCTGTCACTATTCCTCTTTAGAAGCCCTCTTAAAAACTCAGAGTATAAACATTTCCACATTAAGAAAACCAAAAGTTTCTTCCCAAAGCAAGCCCACAGACTGGATGAAAATATGCTGTGTACTAATGCCTCGCTCTAACAACCACAAACTGATGCTATAACGTATCTAAATTCAATTCCCAATCACCTTGATTATTGAAGGGAAATACACAGAATTCGCAAATGTCACAGATGCAGCAACTTGAGGCCAGAAGGAGACACCGACAGACAAAAGGAAACAGCAGGGAAGACAGACAACTGCTCTGACTGCTCTAGCTAGACCTTGGCCCAGCCCCTGACCCACTATAATCTACTTAGTCATCTCGCTCTCCAAAAAAGAAAAGAACGGTCCAAGCAAACAGATCGCCGTGAGCAGGGAATGGAAGTGCTGCGTTTGGTTTGAGGTTTGTCAGCAAGAAAAAGAGCTATACCAGGAAAGAAAGAATAAAAATGATCGAAACCTCAAGAAGCTGAGTGAGTGTGAGTGTGAGTGTGAGTGTGAGTGTGTGTGTGTGTGTGTGTGTATGTGTGTACGCGGGGCAGTGGGCGAGGGGGGGAGCTAATGACACAAACGTGAACTGTGATCCAGTCTGGGCACGGGCGCAACTCGCGCGTGCTCCAGCGGCCGGCACCAGGCCGGGGGGGTGAGGACGCCCAGAACACGCGTGAAGCGGGTCCCCACCGCTCCCTCCGCCCCGCGCATTACCCGTGAGGTTCCTCAGCACCGTGCCATGGGCCCAGAGGCTCAGGACCTGCTGCACCGACAGGTTGATCATCGAGTGGTCGGCGCCCTCCGCCCTCATCGTCGCCGCGGGGCGACAGCGGGGCGCTCCGGGGGGCGCCGCTCGGCGGGTGTCGCAGGCAGCGTCCTCCCCGCCGGGGAGACATCGAGGAGCGCGGGAGGGCGAGGCCTGGGCCGCGGGAGGCACCGCCGCTCCCGCTCAGGGCCCGCGTCGCGCCGCGGGGGCCCGCCACGCCACGAGGCTCGGGTCACGCCGTGAGGCCCGCGAGGACCGGCAGCCGGCAGGGACAGGCCGCGGGACGAGGCTCATCGCGGGGACGCGCGACGAGGCTGCGGCGCCGGGCCGCGGCACCTGCCGCCCGCCTGCCGCCCGCTCGCTCGGCCTTAGGGTCGCCGACACTCGAGGAGCCGCCCCCTCCGCCCGCGACCGCCCCGGGAGCGCGCACGCGCGTGCCCGCCTCTCTCGGCCCCGCCTCCCCCGGGTGAGCGGCTGCGCAGGCGCACTGCCCCGGCTCCGCGTGCGCCGCCCGCAGCCGCTTAGAACTCGGCGTCCGCCCGCAGTGGGGCGGAGGGAGCGCCTCCTACGTCACTGGCGCCACCGCCGGGGCTCGCTGCTGATTGGGTGCTCCGAGGGAACGGCCTCCACGCCCCTCGCCCCCGCCCGACTGCGCGCCCCCGGAGACCCAGAGGCCGGTGAGCAGGGCGGGCATGACGTCCCTGCGCGTGGAACTGAGGAGCTCTCCGTTCGGGCTTTATTTTGAGACGGTGCTTCGCGACTCGAGACCCTTCCGTCTCCGTGAGGGCGTTTGCGAGCAACTTTTTGCAGAGATGTAAATGACAATGTTAAGGTGTTTTTATTTGCGGGGTTGTCTGTGAGTCCAGTGACCTGGATAAGTCTCTTCCTTTGCTAAATCCACTAAAACAGAAATAGATCCTCTTTGTCATTTCAACTAGCCTTCTTGCCGGCGATATGAACTTGACCTCCCGGGGCTGCAGGATCTGAAATCACTTACTGACGCAAGGCCCGGCAGGTGTCTGAATCCTCCTGGCCAAGGTTGGCTCTAGCTCTTCTTTTCATCTACGCTTTGAGTCTCTGTTATCACACATGCCTCCCCAGCACTTAAACTAGATCAGCCCCCTTTCCCAGTCCTTCAAATCCAAGGTCAGCCTCAGAAGCATCTTAAGTCCAGCTATGCTGGTTACCCTCTTCCTTGAAGTTTGAAACCTTTTAATGTGAAAAATAAAAATTTAAGTGTTTGCAAAGGGTGCTATCACCTCACCCAACTCCATTTTGTTCAAACACTGCTGATAAAGTTTAGAGAGGAAAGTGAAGAAAACATAACTAAACTAACCAGGTGTATTTGCTCAGACAGTGAAGGGTCGAGTGGCCTAAATATTGTCGCTCTTAGTGAGCACTTTAAAAATGACAACAATGTATATGCAGGTATATATTTATGTATATTTTTCTTTTGCTCTCACAATATAGGAAAAGGAAATTTGGGGATCATTAATGGGAATTGAATTAAAACCCACTGTAATTTAGAGTTTATCAGCTAAATTAAATCTGTTACTTCAAAATTATCAGACATAAATGAGGCTTTAACGTTCTAATTCTTTGTATTTTATAGAGAAACTGATTTTGAGGAATTAAGTGATTTGAAGGGGCATCATTTCTAATTTTACCCTTATTTTTTTCTTTCTCTCTTTTCTTTCTGGCAGCCATAGTGTCTGTCCTGGCTCACTAGTCCCTCCCTAGCATTAAAGTTCAGAATGGGAAGTTACCCAATAATGCAAGAAAGGGACTTGACATTATTAGGAAATGTGAACACACTTAGTGAAAGGCTTATATACCCGAGTCTTGGAGCATCTCATTAAACTCTCCTAAGCTTTAAGCTATTGGGTTCTTTAATTACAGATTTATTTAAAATGCTGTAGCACACATTAAAAATACATATTGAAAACATCCTGTACCTAGGGCAGTGTTAGCATAAAATGCTCCAGAAATATTTGTTTAATGAATAATTGAGTAAACTTCATAGGAAAGTTAACATTTTTCCTTTTCCATGTGATTTAAAAAAAAAAAACAAACTCATATCCAAGCATTTATGTTAGATGATTGAGACACAGTGGAATATGAAACTTAAGGCAACTTTACCAAAAGAAAAAAAAAAACCAAAACTTTTATCAAGATAAATGAATATTAAAATGCAGTATATTTTAAACTACAAAAATCCATAGTGAATAAAATACCAAATTCTTTAAATCAAAACAGAGTCTGATCTTGCACTTGTTACCAGTCGGCGGGCTGGAACCCTCTGCTGTACTCTGATAGGAATTGTGGGTAGGCAAGGAGCAGCTCTTCAAGTACTGCCCTTTGGCAGTTTGTGTGTCTCCAGGTATTTGACAGGAGGGCGGCTGCCACGGTTGCTGCCAAGTCCACCTGTCCCAGGCCTGGAGCTCTGCCTCTTTGTGTCACTGCAGCTGGCCCCTCTGCTGCCCCTGCAGCTCAGCCCTCTGCAGCTCAGTCCCCTGCAGCTCAGCCCTCTGCAGCTCAGCCCCCTGCAGCTCAGGCCCCTGCAGCTCAGCCCCCTGCAGCTCAGCCCTCTGCAGCTCAGCCCCCTGCAGCTCAGCCCTCTGCAGCTCAGCCCCCTGCAGCTCAGCCCTCTGCAGCTCAGGCCCCTGCAGCTCAGCCCTCTGCAGCTCAGTCCCCTGCAGCTCAGCCCTCTGCAGCTCAGCCCTCTGCAGCTCAGCCCTCTGGCCACTCAGCTCCGCCTCTTCTCCCATCACTGCCAACCTGGTGCTATTCTGTCGTTGCTGTTATTCTGTTCTCTCTGGTGCTTTCTTCATGTTGCCAGCCTGGTCTGCCCTATCCAAAATGAGCAGATGTGTTCATTGGTTTTATTTATTTATTCATTTTTTTTTCTTTTCAATTTGACACAGCCTGGAGTCATCTGGACAGAGGTAACCTCAATAAATAAAATGTTTCCATCTGATTGCCTAGGGCATTTTCTTTATTAATGACTGATGTGGGGAGGGCCAGCCTGCTATGATCAGTACCATCCCTGGGCAGGTGGTCCTGAGTTGTCTAAAAGAGCAAGCTGAGTGAGCTATGAGGAGCAAGCCAGTAAGCAGTGTTCTTCCATGGTCTCTACTTCACTTCCTGCCTCCAGGTTCCTGGGCTGAGTTCCTGCCCTGACTTCCCTTCCATGATGGACTGTATGATGAAATAAACCCTTTCTTTCTCAGATTGCTTTTGGGCATGGTGTTTATTATAGCAATAGGAAGCAAATTAGGACAGGAGGTAAAGACCTCTTTAGAGAGGTGTTATTGTAACACCAGGGACAGTAGCACAGGGCACTGTCTCTTGGACGGCTTACAAAACGAACCAGAAAAACCTGCTGAAATAGTCGAAGAAGAGGTGTTTGCAACAAGCACAGAAAATCACTCATGCTAATGAAGGTTTGTGGTTGCACCAACTACCCAGTCTGTTTGGTAGCAGCAACAACCACTATACCACTAGGCTGCTAGGAAAAAAAAATGCTCCCCTAGATGGAAATAGTTGCAGGATCTAGGTAGAGTTCATCAAAGACTGTATGGCAGGAAGTACAGGACAACCTGTGTGAAGGGCCTTTCCTCAGGGCATCCATGGAGTGTTCCAGATGACTGGTGCTGGGAGACTGGCTGACTTCTTAACCCGCAGGCCTTTTGCTCAAGGCTGACAGGGCAACAGAGGAGAGTGGACACCTGCCAGGAGGTCAAATTAACCCATCCCAGAGTCTTTGCTAATAGAAAATGAATACTGGAAAGAGAGCCCACCATAAGTAACAAACACTAATGGTGTCCTTCATGTGTTTGAATAGTACTTTAACGATATCGAACACCCGCCTACCACCTCATGGAGAGGGCGGTCCCCTCATGTGTCTCATGTGAGAGTCTTTCCTTCAGCAACTGTTTACTGCTTCTGTAACCTCAGGAAGGTTGTGCAAGTTCTCTAACCTTGTGGTGAGTTCTTGTAACTTTCTTGTGAGTCCCCCTGTTTCCATCCAAGGAGACGTGTTTCCCTCTAAAGGAAACACCTATACAACATTTGAGGTTGGTCCTCTGGTTGCTTCTGGTAATGTATATCACCATGACTTGTGAAACACTTCAGTTGAGAGTCTGTCCATTGTCAATTCACTCCAAACAGTCTAAAACTCACACATTTCCACTTCCTCATAATGTTCTTCTCTTTCCCTATCATAACACAGTAGATTGGATATTTTGTCTACTCGTAAAGCTCAAGTGTCTGGGTTCTAACCCCCATTTAACTGCATAAGCCAATGTGAACATTTAATTACAATGGGCTATTGACCTCTAAGCTTCAGTTTCATTATCTGTGAATTTTAGTATTTCATTATATATTTATTTCATATGTTACTTACTGCAGGGAACATAAATCATTATACTCATATTTCATTGCAATGTTTCTTGAGATATTTTGAGGACCAGTGTACATGGCATTCGGGTCCTTAAGCACTCAGAATGCAATCTGTATCTATAAATAACAGTAGGTGCTAGTTTTTATTACTGTCACATTTAAATATGGATTTTTGAAGCCATATGAAAATTGCTACCTTGTAAATATTTCTCCTAATGAACAAGCCAAAGGGACTTACTTGTAAAGGAGTCCTTTGATAGGAAAACATCTACTTATATTTTCCTACTTTGAAAATTGTAATATATTTGAGTGGCTCAAAACTCTCACCGTATGAAATGTGTACACTGAAAAGTGTCCTCCTACCACTTCCCCCCAACTGCTCACTGCCTCTCACCCAAACACAGTTACAAGGTTCTTGTGACTCATCCTGTTTTTAGCCAGGTTAAATTACATCTTTTCAACTCCAGCTGTAAAATCTGAGAAAAATCAGCATATTTAAACTTCATCTTTTTGCCATTTCCTTCCCAGTTCTGTGAAAAGCATGGATCTGACCTCAAATACATACGATAGACTTGAAAGCCTGAACCTCAGTGTATTGAACCTCAGTGTAGACCATGCTGTGTATTGAATGTCCATATCTCTCCAAACTGATACACTTTCCCAAATTATTAGGAGGTCATGGCAGTGGAACCCTTGTAGATGAGACTGATTCCTTTATTAGAATAGATGAGGGAGATGGTCTGTCATCCATGTAAAATGCAGCAACGAGGTACTTATCTGCAACCCAGGAAAGGACCCACAACAAACATGGAGTTTAATGGCACCCTTATCTGTGTCTCCCAGCTTCCAGAATTATGGGAAATAAATTACTTAAGCTACCTAGACTACGGCATTTGTTTTAGCAAATACTCACATAGCAGAGTAGCCAAGCTATAAGGTGATGTCATGGGAAAACTCTAAGTGTCAGTATGAAGGCTCTGCAATCACAACCCACAAAGGACCATGCTGAGCTTGCTGTAGCTTGACTGAACCTCATTGACTGTTTGCTTTGAAAACAAAAAAGTTGGGGGCTGGAGAGATGGCTCAGCAGTTAAAGCTGCTCCCTCAGAGAACCCACATCTGTTTCCCAGCACCCACATCAGATGGCTTAAAATTGCCCAAACCTACAGTTCTGGGGGTCTAACACCCTCTGGCTTCTGAGGACATCTGCACATAGATCTACACTTAAGTAAATAATAAAATCCTTAAACAGCAAGTCAGTATTCCTTCCACAAATAGAATACAGAAAATTAGTACCAAGAATTAAGGCTGTTGCTGTATAAACTTGACCATGTAGCTCTGAGGCATTTGGAGCAGGTGTGTGGGAGGAATGTGAAAGAGTTTGGAGGTATGAGCTAGAGACGCCCTACCATGCTGCAAGCAATGCTTAATGGTCCTTCTGGTGGGCGTTCAGAAGAACAGCAACAGATGTGGACAGTGGAGGCCTGGCTCATAGGGCTGCAGAGGTGAGCAAGGACTCTATCAAGAACCAGGCTAGAGAGCATTGCTGTTGTATTCTGGCAGAGAATCGCACTTAGCCACTGTCCTGAGAACTGGAGTGTGGCTAAATCCAAAAGGAATGAGCTAATTTGTTTGGCAGAGGGCATTTCAAGACAGGGTTGTATTCAGGCTATATCGTGGTTAATTGCTCTTATCCAGGTCTGTAGTAAAAGACAGTGGCAAGTAGAGCAAAAAGATATGAAAGGTGCCGTTTGGCAGGGAAAGTAGTCTGGCAGGAAAGTTTCAAGTTGCAGCAGGGGGAAGGGAAAGCAGCTGTGGTTGTCTAAGGGCTTAGTCCCATTACAGAGAAACCTAGGAAAACCTCCCGGCAGTAAGACCAACTTGTGAAAACTCAAATTCATTTTAAAGGAATGAGCTTAGGCTGACAATGTCACTGAAGGGACTCCTTGTTCAAACACAGTCGCCTAGAAAAAAGTCTCACCAGGGTCCACACAGAGGCAATGAGAGTGTGGCTCAAGGAGGCCAGGTACATCTAGAGCTAACAACAGAGCTTGGCAGCATTGACCACCTGATACCGTTTGCCAGCATGAAACAGGCAAGGTCTGATGCCAAGCAAGAAGTCCCCCAAGAGGACACTGTGTGAAGCTGTGAAGGTGCAGAATAACTGTTTCTGGAGACCCAGTTAGGATGCTGTAGGTGTCCACCACACAGTTACATTCATTACATACATTACATCATGGAGTGAAGGCAGCCTGAAAGACAGGATATTGTGGTATAAGCAGCAAAGCTGGAAAGTCAGGGCTGCCCACAACTACTAGACCCCAAATGATCCCATCAAGAGCCCTAGATACAGGACATTTAAATTTTCATAGAAAAAGACAATCAACAGGCAACTCCGAGATGAGTATGTTGTGGCTCGGCTTAAAGAGATCCCTTGTCACAGGCTGAACAGGCGTGCCTACCTGATCTTAAGATTTTAGCTTTGTCGTAGTGACTGCTCTATTGCTGTGAAGAGCCACAATGGCCAGGGCAACTCTGATAAAGGAAAGCATTTAATTGGGGCTGCTTTACAGTTTCAGAGGTTAGTCCATTATCGTCATAGTGGGAAGTAAGATGCTGTGCATGGTGCTGGAGCAGTACCTGAGAGCTACATCCTGATCCATAGATAGAGAAGCAGAGAGAGAGAGACGGGGTGGGGGGGTAGGGGGGGACACTGGCCCTGGTGTGGGCTTTTGAAACCTAAAAACCACCCCCAGTGACACATTTCCTCCAAAAAATTGCCACACCTGCTCCAATAAGGCCACACCTCCTAATCCTTCTAATCCTTTCAAAACGACCACTCCCTGGTGACTAAGCATACATATGTATAATCCTATGGAGGCCATTCTTATTCAAACCACCACAAGGTTTTACAAACTCTGAGATAAATATGCAAAATACCCAGCTTCAGGAGTTTTATATATTTATATATGACATATAAGTACTCAGTAAATATATTGACTATATCACAATGTATAGGTGTGCTCTCATAATCTATATGTGTATACTCATTAACATATACATGTATATATCCATTGTCCATAAATGCTGAGAGGATTATAAAACAGAAAAAGATGAACATCTCGCCTTTGCCTTTGTGAAAGAGATCAAAGCCTGCCTTATGACTAAGGCCTTGCAATCTAATCACAGGTTTGAGATGGAATCAGCTAGAAAGATAATCAACTCCCCGCCTCCCCAAGTATCTCTGTCTTTCCTGATTCTGAAAGGAATGGAAGCCAATGTTTTAAAATTCTATTAGCCAACATACATTGAGAAATACACTGAGCTCGGCAGTGGTTGACTGTCATCTCTCAGTTTGCCAACGGCTCTACAACCAACAGCTTGCACAATAAACTCTAACTTCCTCCTTGCAACCAGAGAACATTTCAAGAACTCAGAGTCTGGTTGCCAAGGGAACTCCTATTTTATGTTCAGCCTCCTTGTATTTGTCCTGGATTTCCAAGTTCAAATGAAGTATAATTTAATATTGTACTGTCAACTCTGGTGCTCAAGGTACAGTAGAAAGGGTCAATAAGGACTTAAATTTACTCTAGGGTAAGATAAAGCATGGTCAAATTCTTGGTCCACAAGTCTTGTTGCTTAAAGGATAGATTTCATGTTAATTATTGTTTAGAAATTAAATAATGAAAGATTTCAATGTGACTTTAAAAAATGGTGGGAACGTTCTCAACAGATAGTCTACTACTGAGCCACACCCTCTTGTAACTTTTTAATGGTCTTCTGCTTGCTTCTGGGATCTGCTTGCAACAGTTTCTTTAAAGGAGAACAATCTGTAAAGTCTCTCTTCCCAATTCTCATCTTCCTTCCTTTCTGGTCATGTAAATATGATATGAGCAGTTTGCTCAGCATTCTAAAATCTTTGTTCCTTTTTATTTTTAGTAAAACCTAATAAAGCCTGTGTACCGATGTCTAAAGTCCGAGAAGAAAGGAAGTCCATGACATTAGATTAGTCATTTGTTTTGAACTTGCTGAGTAGAACTCAATTACACATTCACCCTGAACTTTTCCTCAGTTTTTCAGACAGGGTAGCTAGAGCTGTTTACATGTCAGAGAGATGTAGAGTGGCGTGCCATTTTGCCAAGTTCTGTTGAAAGAAATCTTCTCTGGATTTAAGTCATTGAGATGTTAAGCCAACAAAGTTGATTTTTTTTTTTTACTTAAAATAAGATTCTCTTCTTTCATATGGGGATACCTATAATTAGCTTTGATAAAATTGACATTCTTGTAAAAGTTATATTCAAGGGTGCTAATGTCTGTAATTGAAGGGTGAGTCTAGTGTTCTGAAATTCTGAAGTGTGGTGTCACACCAGTTAAGTGGCCAACCTAGAAAATGCTTCTTTTGATCTAAAATGACACCTGTCATCATAAGTGAGGGGTTTGTCATCTCCATTTAACTATGCACCAATAATTTAGCAAGAAAAAAATTTCGGACTTTATTGTCCCCATGGCTTGACTAGAATTATTTTTTCCCTCTGCCTACAACCAGATCCTTAAAGAATAACATAACATATTGTCAACATTTGTTTGAGTTCTAGCTCCAGAGCAGACACTGTACTAAGCATTTTTCAATGTGCTATTTCCCACCCTTCCTAGGAAGACAGTATCATCTTCAGTTTAAGGATGTGGTGGCTGAATTCATTAAGGTTCTGGGACTAGCACCACAGAACGCCAGAAACTGGGGGCTCAAAAGAACAGAATTTCCAGAATTTCTTTTCTTGTAGTCCTAGAGGCAAGAGCCCTATTCCTCCTAAAGTGCTAGGTCAGAATTTGATCCAAGCCTTTCTCTTCGTTTCTGCTATTTCCAGCAGCCCTAGGTGCTTCTTGGTTTACAGCTATGTAACCCCAGACTGCTCCTGTCATTATAGGCATAGGTGTTCTCCTTATGTCTCTCTTCACTTCTTACAAGGAAACCAGTTCCACTGCGCTACCGACCCACCTTTCCCTCGTCTGAATTCATATTGACTCATTAGATCTACAATATCTTCATTTCTAAATAAGATCACATGAACCGGTGGGAAAGACATGAGTTAGGGCCATGACAGACAGTCAATCTAGTACATTATAATGGGTAAGCCTCTGCAAATTAAGTTGTCCTGTTTTAGTGGATCCAAGATCCAGAAGAGTGGCTGCCAGAGCCCATCCTCATAACAGCTTCACGACTCTGCCCATGTTTGCAAGTCCATCACCTCCTGTCCTTCCTCTCCTTGATTTCTAATCCCAGGTCATTAATGGAACTCTTCTAAATGTGATCCTCTTCAGTCACCTTCTCTGGCTCCTCATCCACTTTGTTCTCTTCATTCTCTGGCAACCCTTGAGTCTCACCTCCCAGGCTGCATGTTTCCACAACCCTGGCTCGTTTTACCTGTCCAAGGCCTTTAATGTGGGTGCATCTCCACCATGTCTCTCCACCCTTCTCTTCACATTCTTTCTCCAAAGATCTTCCTTTTCTTGAATTCAGCTGAACCATGCCATTGGCTATTCCTTATATCTCAACATGCGTTTCCACCCTGCACTCTCCCCTAAGGCCCAGTCCCACACATGCAGACTTTTTAGACAGGAAGCTCCATTGTCTTCTCTAGCTGTTCATGCTTGAAACCAGACATTTTCATCTCTTGAACAATCTCCCATCCCTTCTCACATCTGCACTATGTTGATAAGGTCTTCACTGTGTGACAGATGGATCACTATAGGATGCCCCAATTAGCTTGCCTGGCTTCAGCTTCCACCCATCCAATGCATCTTGAGTAACCTCACCCCAGTTTCTATCCTGATACTCCATAGTTCAGTGATTCCTTCTTGCTGCCATTCATATTCAAATGGCTCTGATGTGTCTTTGTCCACCATACTCACCTGAGCAATTTCCCACAGTTTCTGACACACACCGAAGTCTAGAAAGGTAGATCACTCCTCTGCAAAATGGAGCGTGTTCTCATTCCTGTGCTTTGGCTCAGGTTTTGTCTTCAATGCTTTATTCTCTCAAATCTCCACCTTCAGGATCCATATCAAACCTCACCCCCTTCTAGAAATTTCTCTCCAACATTTCAGCTTTCACTTACTTCAGAAGAGCCTAAAGAAAGAGTGATGGAAGGGTTATCAGAAATATCGGTGGACCCCCTCTCTGTTTTAGTATCCCTGCAGTCAGTGTCTCTGTTTACGTTTTACTCTGCCTCTCTATTGTCTATCTCAGAACTTCTAAAGTTCAATGTTCACTCTCTGCAGCCTTATTTTATATATTGCTTCTTCATACCACTTCCACATCTCATCTCTTCTTTTTCCTCTGCAACGCTGTAGCACTGACATCTAACACTGGATATTTATTGAACCACTTTAGTTTAGTTTAATTACAGTTTTTTAACAGTTTGAGAATGAGATTTTGTATATAATACATAGAAAACAAGTTTCTGAAAACTAAATGCATGCTAGCCCAAAGACTTGTAGCCAAAAGGCTCATGGACTGAAACCAACAAATCCATAAAACAAATTAAACCTTTTCTCTGTATAAGCTGTTTTGAGGGGTAATTTGTTATTATAGGGTAAAAAGAACAAGTGAAAGAAAACCCTGGCCCTGAGACCAGAGCCAAAGAAATACATTCTGACCCTAACCAATTCAGGAACTGAAATCCAACCATTCCCTGAGCACAAAAACAACCAATCCCTGGGCATGAAATCCAACCAATCTCCGAGTTTGTCCCAAGCACAGGAAATGAAATCCTGCCAATCCCCACCCTGAAAATCTCCACCTTGGAAAGCCCCACCCCCTAAGAAACCCTATATAAGTCCTGTACCTGTTCAGTTTGGGGCTGCCTCTTTTCCACCCTGGCAGAGGCAGCCACTCTCCTGGATTCCTCCCTCCCAAATAAATCTCTTGAGTGAGGTTTGTAGTGATGAGTTCCTTTCACCAGAGCAGAGCAGAGCTGTAAGGGCTCTAGGTAGAGCAGAGCAGAACCGCTACATTTCTGCTGGGAAACTCTCTTAGTGGGGCAGAGCTGTAACATTTCCCTAGTGCAGAGTTGTTACACTTGCATTAGGGAAACCTTTCCTGGAACAAGGAATGTAACACTTTTTGGGGGGAAACTCCCCCACTGGAACAGAGCTGTAACACTTCTGTTGGGATAACTTTCCCTTCAGACCCAGAGGTAATCCTTGGCTTCTGACTACCAGTATACCTTTCTCTTCAGAGCTGCAACACTTACAGTTATAGTAATAGAAAGCTCGTTAGCACAGTGGATATTACTGAAAAAAAAAAAAGTTAGCATTGTGAGTGAATATTATCTCTTTGCATCAATCACTAAAAACACGTCACAGAACTGTCTGCTGAACCCAAGCCAAATGTTTAAAAACAGAATTCATTGACATTCAAGAATAAAAATTTTTAAATTTGCTTAATTTTTAGTGTTAAGCTTATCGACAACATTTGAAATAACAGTAAGATAAACTAAACTTGATTTCCCTTTGTTTCAGTATAGACTTTTTCCTTTAGACATACCATCATCATCCCACAGCCATCTCAGAGAAGGGATGACTTTGGCCCAGTTGCCATGGCAGCAAAATAAACAAAACATGACAATATCAGATAATTCTGTGGTATCAGTAATAGATGTACCGACACACTCTAGTAGGCTGAAGGGGTAGGGGAATAGTTCTCTTACCTGAGAGTCGGTCTTGACTCCTTTTTGCCCCCTTCACCTCCTAGATATAAATGATCTTGGGAGATGCCAGAGTAAATGGAAAGTGTCAGGTTAACTAAAAGTAGGACTCTGTGATGTAGCTTCCATGATGTCATCATCCATGAAGGGGCAGAACTCTGTGCTGATGCAGCTGTTTGGAGGGATTGCCAGTTCCTGGAAGTAACCTTTTACCCTTGTTCCTATAAGTAAGCCAAATAAACTCTTTGGTTCACATATTGGACTAAGTAGAATCTATTCCTTGGTCTATTGTTGATGCTCTGTCTTGAATTTAAAGATATTTATTTGTGTCTCCTTAGAGGAAATTAGTGTAATACCTTTCTAAAAACCATGTGTTAGGATTAGGATTTTAAGAAAACAGCAACCTAAAGGAGTCATCAGATGTCAAATTCTAAGCGTTTTCTAACAATCCACACTCTCTGCTCAGGAAAAGACACATGGAAGTTTCACACTAAAGCATCAACGGAGCAAGGGTGATCTCTATATACAAAATCCTTGGTGGATGAGCCAGCATCACAATAGATTTCTAGCGAAAATTGAACGTAAACTATTGAGGGGCTAGATAGGTGATACTTTCCATATGTAAAGCCAAGGATGTGCAGAACATAAAGAGGGTTGTTGATTATAGGAGAAAGCCTCTCATAGATCACTTTATTTTTGTATTATTTAGGTTTATTTGATACTAAGTCAACTTCACAAAAGAGAAGAAGGAGGAGGGGAGAGAGAAAAGTAAGGAAGGGAGGGAGAGAGAGGGAAGAAGGAAAGTTAGGAATTGTTGTGAACAAGGATCTTCTCAGAACCCAAAGGCAGGAAGCCAGGGAAGTTCCAGAAGGAACTGAAACCAAGGTCCATAGCTAGAAGGCTTGAGGAAGTGCCTCTGGTCCATCCTCACTTCTCTTTTTACTTTCCTCATGTTTTTCTTTCTGAGGACAGCCTTTCTCTGTTCTTCAGCCCACAGTATCAGGGTATAGTCTCAGGACCTATGAAGAACAAACATCCTTGGCTGAGAGGAAAACTGACAAATTTAAGTCAGATGTGAGCACTTGAACAATCATTTGTGGTCACCCAATGTTGTTATGTGCTGTAAATTTGGTCTGATCACTGTTTCTATACCTACTCCTATAACAGGACATTTAGATACAATGTTGAAATGTTCAGCTTATGACTTTCCTTAAATTCACTATGTAAGGAAATACTGAGCAGATAAGACAGACTCAAAGTCACCACAGACAACAAAAATATAACTGTTTCAAAATTGCTTCCTTGCATTCTTGCTCAATAGATATGACATATTTTGAGTGGGGAACATTCAATGGAGGAAGAATGTTTATGAGCTTGACAGGTACCCTAGGAGCAGATATCTAATGAAGTGTGACTTCAACATAGCTTACAATTAAAATTTATACCATTTGAAAATACAGTCACAGAAGTCAAGAAATATATTGAAATGAAAGATAATACACAAACAAAAATAATTAAATCCTAAGAATTCACAAAGAAAAATTTATAAGTAACTTGACACTATGCTAAGAAATTTACAAATTTTATGGCATTATACAGAAAGGCTTTGGAAGACTACCACAAAATTTCATTTTCAGTTAATTTCTGGGTTGTGTGGTCATGGATAATTTTTATTTACTTCATATGCTATCTTTAGAGCTATTATTAATGAAAAACTCTTCCTTTCTAATTTAAAGCAATTACTTTTGTTGAAAATAAACAGCCTAACAGCAAGAATATCAACATATTTTTAGAAACAGTACTTTGGTTAACTACAAATACATTACCAATGCATAAGTAAAAAACAATAATACATGGATTACTGTTTAGATAGAAGTAGTGTTGAAGGACATTCAAATTCATTTTGCATAAACTTTTTCCACTTAAATATCCAATAGTTCCAATACCTTTTGTTTATTGAGCTCTATTTCTGAGCTATGATACCAATTGGTTCTTAAGATGGTATGGCAATTTCATAATGAATGTAAATGTTGATTTCAGTTAGCATAAACCCTCAGCTTTATTGTTTCTCAAGTGCGTCTGAATCTTTTTATCCAGAAAATAGTATCTATCTCCAGCTATTTGTGTTTTCTTCATTTCTCTCAGCAGTTTTATAATTTTTAATGTCAAATCTTGTCTGACTTTTCTTAATTAGTTTGCAAGTATTCAGTGCCTCCCAAATTACCACTGTAAATGAAATATTTGTTTCTCAATTGTCTGGTGTTAGTGCATAAAATTACTGATTTTAGAATATTGATAAGGCAACTTATAACATGGTTAAATCCGATTAATTTCTCTTGTGTAGCTATTGGTGAAATTATTAAGGCCACTCCATGTAGTTAAAAGGGAGGTTTATTTAGTGGCGTAACTTACAAATGAAGGGATAGGTAGGTTGCAGGGTCTGGGGAAGGTGTGTCACAGTCTAGCGGTGTTCTCTGGAGAACTCTGCTCTGTCTACCTCCACTGTCCAGGGTCCAGGAACCAAGAGGCGGTGCATCCGGATCTCAGGTCTTCAGAGTCCTCTCTTGGCCCCACCTTGTAGGCGTGACAGTTACTGAAGCCTCAATGGGGATTGGAACTTCCAGATCAAAGCTGGAATGGCTACCCACTACATAGCAGTTTCTTCCAGAGATCGAAACATTCTATCCTATGGGAAAGGTTTTAAGAAAGATGGTAGACAACTCAAAATTGCTTCAGGAAGTACCTGAAACTGACTATATTCTCTAGGCTCCTCCCTCCCAGAGTAAGCAATAAGGCCTGATGAGAGTTATTCTCAAAGAAGCCAGCCAGCAAAGAAGACTCTGAAACCAGACCAGTCGCCTGGAAGAAGCAGAAACCAGCAGCACTGCCTGGAAGAAGTCTAGATCAACTGAATTACTGGGAAAGGATGTTCTCCAACCTGTTGAGCTGCCTGTAGGCTGTGCAGTGGGCCCCAGGTTTCCAGTTTTTGTGAGTTGTCGCCTAAGCTGGGATAAGCTTTGGTGATGTGGCTGTCTTTGAGTCATTTCTGCTCCTATGAGTAACTCTTCACCCATACTTATGTAAGTAACCCCAATGAAACTCATTGGTTCACCAAGGTGGACTTCGGTGGTATCCATACTTTGGTTATTTACGTGTTACAACTCTGAGTGGAAAAGTTTCCCCAATGTAAGTGCTGTAGCCTGAAGGAAAGGTATTCTGGCGGTTGAGAGCCAAGGAACACCACAAAGTCACACTGCATAATACGCCTCACACAAGAGATTTATTGGGAAATACACAAAAGGGTGGCTGCCTCTGCTTGCGTGAGAAGCAGTGAAGAACTCAGTGGAGTTTTCCAAGGTGGATATTTCCAGTGTGGGGATTGGTGGGATTTCAAGTCTTGAGCTTGGGACGAGCCTAGGGATTGGTGTAGCACGAATTGTTAGGTCTTATTAATAAAAACAAACCTGGAGCTGGGTATTGGGGTGAACCCTGGAAGATCAGAGAAGCAGAACAAGCCACAGCCACCTCACCTTGCCAATTCCTTAGCTGATCCTGTTTCCTCAGACTGGAAGTCTCTGTGTCCTCATATCTAAATGGATCTCAGCTGAACTGCTGCTAGAAGCCTAGTTCCTGGTCCTCATGCCTTATATACCTTTTTGCTTTCTGCCATCACTTCCTGGGATTAAAGGTGTGAGTCACCACACCTGGCTGTTTCCAGTGTGGCTTTAAACTCAGAGATCCAGATGGATCTCTGCCTCCCAAGTGATAGGATTAAAGGCATGTGTGTCACCATTTTCTGGCTTCTATATCTAGTGTCTGTTCTGTTCTCTGACCCCAGACAAGTTTATTAGAGTGCACAATATTTTGGGGAACACAATATCACCACAGATTGGTGTGCTTTTAAAATTCAGAACAGTTCTCCTCTGTAGATGTAACTAACCATCTTATTAAATAAGAAACAGAACCAATGCAAAGAAGAAAGCCAAGAGGTCAGAGCTAAGAGCTAAAACCTTACCCTTGCTCCTGCGGTGGTCCTACCTCTCCAAAAGAGAGCTACTTCCTGTGTTAAAATCTTTATATAGACTTTCTGTTCTGCCTTCTCATTGGTTGTAAACCCAACCACATGACTGCCTTGTCACTACCTGTCTATACAGACCTCCAGATCTTCTATAGTTGGTATTGAGATTAAAGGCATGTGTATCCAATGCTGGCTGTATCCCTGAACACACAGAGACTTACCTAGCTCTGCCTACCAAGTGCTGGGATTACAAGCGTACGCCACCACCGCCTGGTTTTCCTATGGCTTGCTAATAGCTCTGACCCTGGGCAACTTTATTTACTAACATACAAATAACATTTTAATACAAATAAAATATCACCATACTCCTCTTTACCTAGCTTCTCTGGGATTGTGGATTGTAGCCTGGTTATCCTTTGCTTTGCTTCTAACATTCACTTATGAGTGTGTACATACCATATTTGTCTTTCTGGGTCTGGGTTACCTCACTCAGGATGATTTTTTCTAGTTCCATCCATTTGCCTACAAATTTCATGATGGCATTGTTTTTATACCACTGCATACTAGAGCCTGCATGGGACCAAACTAGGCCCTCTGAATGTGAGTGAAAGTTGCATGACTTGATGTGTTTGTGGGTCCCCTGGCAATGGGACTAGGACTTACCCCGGGTACACAAACTGGCTTTTTAGACCCCATTCCCTATGGTACAATGCCTTACTCAGCCTTGATGCAGCAGGTGGGGGCGTAGGTCTGGCCCCAACACAGTATAACAGCCTGTGTTGACTATCCAAGGGAGGCCTTACTCTCTATGAGGAGGGGATGGGGATGGGATGGGGGTAGGTGGAGGGAGCAGGAGAAGAAGAGGGAGGGGAAATAGGGGTTGATATGTAAAAGGAAAGAAAATCTTTATTTTAATAAAAATGTTATATATATGAAAAAATTTTAAAAATTCAGAAGTGAGCTTGGATTTTTTTTTTTTTACCTATAAGTCAGTCCCTATCTGGAATGAGTAGGGGTGTGTGTGTGTGTGTGTGTGTGTGTGTGTGTGTGTGTGTTGTGTCTCCCCACAAAAAAAATCTTGTCACACAAGAGTTTCACTAGTTGCTTAGTAGATGCCTTACAAGTTTCATTATCAGTAAATATTATGGTACTTGTTTCACTTTGCCACTGTGTTTGACCCTCTAGGATTTCAACAGCACATTAAAAGAGGACATCTTCCCCTCTGTCTATCTGGGAAGGCAACAAACACAATGATTCTTTCATCACCACATATTATATTAACTAAAAGATTTGTGTGGATCTCTTTTATCAGGTCAAGGATGTTCCATCTGATTTCTAGTTTACTTAAACATTTATTTTGTAAATTTTTAAATCAAGAGTTTGTCTTTTTCCAAGTGTGTTTTATATATCGATTAAGAATATCCTATGGTTTTTAATCTTTATTTTGCCAATGTAACAAATTACATTTATTGACTTTTGTATATGAAACCAGCTCTGCATTCTTGAGATAAATGCCACATTGCCATGGTTTATCATTATTTTACTGTATCTATACACTTAGTTTTCCAGTATTTTGCATATATGTTTATGAAACGGATACAACTTAGTCATTTTCTCTTTAAAAAAATCAATCAAAACACTTTGTTCAAAGTAAACTGTACAAAATTTCCTTTCTCATCCCAAACGGCAGCCGTAATTTCTGTATTACTCTCACAAAAGCATCAAAATTCATTTTTTCCCTCCCAGATAATTCTTAGAAATTCAGATAAGACAATGGATATGATCATGAAAAAAATAGTCAAATACATTATCAGTGACCTTGGACTCTGATTCTGTTTTCCTTATGAAGCATAAATGTTCAATGTACATCTTCTAGAAAGCTTGCAGTAGTATATATTGAACCTGAGAAGGTGTCAATTGAACAATGTATGTAAACAGTGCAGAGAGGTCAGTTTTGAATTGCTTTCTATTCCCACTTCAATCTTCTCTTGATGGTTGCTAATGAAATCTGTGTTTGTTCAAGTCAATTTCTGCTGCTTGTTGGTAGTTTTCTAACTTACCCATTATAGAAATTTAACAGCATACTAAATATTTACTAGTTGATGATTAAACCTTGCTCTATAGAAATGCTTTAAAATGTTTTATTCATGTATGTATATATGTGTGTGTGTGCGTGTGTGTGTGTATGTGTATGTGTGTGTGTGTGTGTGTGTGTGTGTGTGTGTGTGTGTGTGTGTGTGTGCCCAAGGAGGCTAGAAGAGGGCATTGGAAACTCTGGAGCTGGAGTAACAGGCATTTTGAGCTGTCTAACATGGGCTCTGGGAACTAGCTCAGGCTCTCTGCTTCCATCTTCTGGAAGAGCAGCAAGTGCTCTTAGCCATTGGGCCATCTCTCCAGTCCTATAGTAATACTTTATAAGATAGATTCCTCCAACAGGTCATTTAACTCCTATAATTACATGAATGGTGTTATGTTCAAAGTAAGTAATCTGGTGGCACAGACCTATAATCTGAAATACCTGGGAGGCTGAGACAGAAAGATCATGAGCAACAAGGCCTGCCTGGGCTACACAGTGGGTTTAAGGTCACTTGGACAACTAGGACAGACCCACCTCTCAAAATGAGAAAAAAAAAAAAAAAAAAGGTTGCTGACATTGCTGAGCAGTAGCGTGCTTGCTTAACTTTGTAAGAACCTGGATTTAATTCACACACACACACACATACACACACACACACACACACACACACACACACACACACACACACACGGGGGGGGGGGCAGAGACAGACAGACAGACAGAGACAGAGAGACAGAGAGAGCTAAAATATCCCCAAAGTGCTAACAATAGAAATTACAGAGAAGTGCAGTATTATTTTAATGGCATCTTCCAAAAAGAGATGTCTTCAAAGAGGAACGTTCAAATACCAGAGATTTGTAATGGTTCAGTGGAAGATCCAACTCTGCAGTGACTAAGTGACCCACATGCACCTCACAGCTTTCCCTGTGAATATGGAACGTTAGAAGAAATCTATTTTTAACCACTGCCTTAGATATATTCAGTGTTTCTGATGTTCTTTTCCTTATTGCTTATACGTCACTGAAAGTCCTGAATGTTATTTCTGAAGTTTGAGAAGGAAAGCTATGAGATTAGATGAAAGCACCTTAAAATTAAGAGATACTTCAACAGAGGTCAAGCAAGTTAACTTTGGTTAACATGAATTTTGATATAAAGTATGAATATAAAGGTAAAATGTGAATGGATAGCTTGATATATGTGTGTACCATTAAATTAAAACCATGTATATTTAGTGCTGGTGTTTGGGTTTTTGTTGATATGGGGGTCTCACCACATAGCCCAGGCTTGCCTAGAACTTATTATATAGCCCAGGCTAGCCTCAAACTCTTGATTCTCTTGTCTCTGCCTCTCAAGGGCTAGATTTACAGATCTTCACACCACCATGCCTGGAAAACATTTTTACTTTAAAACCTACGTAAGCAAACTTAAACAGCAAGACATCTGGCCAGTTACGTTTTTCTCAATCATATTTTCAGATGCTCTTATAATTCCATCGCTTGCTTTCTCAACCTCATCAGGACAGAATACATAGGATCTTCAGTAAAGCAGAGACACCCCCCCCCCAAAAAAATGCCTTAAAATGAAACTAGAGGGCCTTGAGATGAGGTAGGTGGTAGATGGAAGCTCTCTGTTTTTCTCTCTGCACTTTGGGCTGATGCTCCAGGACGTCAGGATTAGATAGATAGTCTCTTCAGTGCTGACACTGTGGTACCCACAGTCACAATGTTGTTTGAGCTGTCTTGCCAGTGAGACCACAAAGATAAGAATGTAAGGTGAAGGGATGTTCTAAGAAAATGGCTTGGAGACCCTGAACCACAGGATTCAAGAACGGAACAGATTTTGGATTTCCTTGCTGACACCCAAGGAAATCCCCAGACAGTTGTATCTCAGTGGAGTTTGGTTGCTAGCTCTATTTCTTCCTCATATCAATATTTATAATAAATATTTCCACCCCTTCATAGGATGCAATTCTGCAGTCACACTGAGGGCTACCGTAAAGACACTAGTCATGTGGAGATTGTTTCCCAGAAGGCTCTGTTTAATATCCGATTGATAATAACTAAAGAAAAACAATTCAATGCTCTGAAGATAACATAAGCACGACCAACTAAAACTTATTCATCCAGCATTCATGTCATCACTTATATTATCTATGCTAGTACTTTTGTGTTGCTATAATAAATTACCCTAAGTACTTTATAGAGAAAAGAAGTTCACGTCTCATAGTTCTGAAGGTTCAAGGACATGATGCTGGGGTCTGTGCAGCTCTGGTGATGGCCTCATGACACATGGTAGGTACACATGTGGAAGAAAATACAGGGGGGTTCCCAAGCCCTCTTATAACCACCTGTTCTCAAAATAAGTAAACCAGTCTCACAAGACCCACCTTAACTAACTTGGAGGGTAATGTACTATGGTCTAAATACCACTCCCCCAACAGCCCCACACTGGGACCAACATTTCAGCACCTGAAGGATTGGGGCAAATGACATACAAACCAAAGTACTACCTAGGTATACAGCAAGTGTTTTAGGGGTTCTGCCAAAATCAAAAAACCGCCCCAACTCCCTTCAATCCATGTGCCATTTTCTTATTTGTTCTAGAAGAAGACAAAATTATATTGTGGAGTTCGGAAGTGATTGTGATTGCCAAAAAAAGAACAAACATCTTTAATTGCTCCCCAAGTAACAGATATTCTCACTAATTTTGACAGATACAAATCTAAGGGCGAGGAACAGCAGAGAGTGAGCGTGTCTTGCACTCATTTCTCTCCAGGTCTTCTTGACCCTGGCTTTCACTCTGGAAGAAGTCCAGTTAACGTCATTCAAGGCAACAACACACGCCACCACTCCCTGTTCATTTCGTCATTTCTCAGTTTTGACAGTGTGAAGTTTCAGAATGACCACGTCCCCCTGAGAAGGAAGAAAGCAGCATTCCTCTCTCTGGTGTTGAGGTCCATTGAAGAGCCTCCCCAGCCCTGGGCATTGCTCGTCTTGAGCTATGTCCACCATATTGGCCGCATAGTGGGAAAGCTGTAAAGTTAATCTGGGTCCCAACACAAACTGGCGTCAAGGCTTGGTCCTTAACCTGGTGGTGTTGGGAGGTGGGGTCCAGTAGGCATGGTTTGGGTCATGGTGTGCAGCTCTAGCAAATGAATTCATGATTTTCTCACTATTGTGACACCACCAGATTGTAGACAGGAAGTGGAGCAGGCTATAAACCTCAGAGCTCACCCCTAGTGCCTCACTTTTCTCTTGGTAGCATGCTACACACATGATAGCTCTTTCTACGCCGTCCCCATCACTCCCTGAGGTACTTTATTTTCTTCTCATTTTTTTTCAGTGTTTCACATATTGTCTTTGGATAGCTTCAAACTAACTCTTCTCTCATTGAAATATACTGCTAAAGTCATCTTGTGACTTCTTCATTTCAAATTCTCTTGCCTTCATACTCATCTTTGTCTTCATTGTCTCCTTTTTTCGTCCTTCTTTTCTTTTTACTATCTTTGTCAGTGTTCCAGTGCTGTGAGGAGACACCATGACTTTTATAAAACGAAATCATTTAACTGGTCTTGCTTACAGTTTTAGGGGTTGAGTCCGTTATCATCATGGCAGGGAGTGTGGCAGCACACAGGCAGACATGGTGCTGGAGAAGTAGCTGAGGAGTCTACATCCAGATCTGCAGGCAGCGGGAAGAAAGAGGGCGACACTGGGCCTGGCTTGGGGTTTTGAAAACTCAAAGTCCATCCCTAGTGACTCACTTTGTCCAACAAGGCCACACCTGTGGTGATATTTTATTTGTGATGAAATGTGATATTATATTTGTATGTTAATAAATAAAGTTGTCTGGAGATCAGAGGTCAAATAGCTATTAAACAGAAGTCCGGCACTGGTAGCACACGCCCTTAATCTGATCACATGGCAGGTAGAGTCTCTGTGTGGTCAAGGACACAGCCAAGCATGGTGACAGGAGCCTTTAATCCCAGTACCAACCATAGAGACCTGGAGGTCTGTATAGACAGGCAGTGATGAGGAAGTCATGTGGCTGGGCTTAGAGCTAATGAGAAGGCAGAACAGAAAGGCAATAAAAACACAAGTCAGGCAGAAAGAAACTCTGGGGAAGCTACTGTTGGTGGTAAGCTACAGCTAGTCATGGCTATTGCTCTGATATCTTTGGCTATTTCCTCTGTATTTGGCTCTGTGTTTCTTCTTTACTAGGACTGTTTAGAATTTCGTCTACACACACCTCCTAATCCTTCTCAAGTAGTGCCATTCCCTGATGATTATGCAATCAAATATATAAACCCATGTGGACCATTGTTATTCAAACCACTACATTTACTATCCAGGGCCTTGTGCATGCTCAGTATGTACTCTATCACTGAGCTATATTCTCAAGCCCTGTTTCTCCTTTCATAAATTTTCATTTGGTTGAGGCAGGATAGAAAGATGAGAACAATCATGGACACGTGAGAAGGGAAAGAGGCATCTCACCTTAGAGTCTGAAGCCTCTCACCAGCCAATTCATTAAAATTCCAGCACAATTAACATTTGCTGTAAAAGCTGGCAGCATGGACACAATGTTACTTTCATACACAAATGTTTTGTGTTGAAGTAACAATAGCCCAGGTAAGGCCTGAATGTCCATACCTTGGATAGGGCCTTTCCCCAGACATTGCTCAAGACTCTCAAGCAAAACTGTTAACTTTTTCATAGATCTCTACGCCTGTGAGACAGCTTTTACCTCATCAGTTTTGGCCTGTCTGTACCCATTCAGGCTTCTTAAGCAACTGTTTGAAGACAGTAGGTTTATATCCCACCCAAATCTTGTAACTATTGTAAAGCAAAAGCAACAAGCTGCAGCTCTCCCTCAGAGAAGCACACACCCATGCCCTCAGGGGATGGTTGGACTCTCGTCTGTGTGCCCCTCCTTTCTTTTTTCTTTCTTTTTTATCTGTGCAGGGTTGGATTTTGAGACAGGGTCCCACTTTGTAGCCTTGGCTGGCCTGGAATTCACTGTGTAGACCAGGCTGCCTCAAACCCTGAGAGATCTGCCTGCCTTTACCTCCCAAGTGCTGGGATTAATGGCGTGTGCCACCATGCCAGGCTTCTTCTCTTTTTTATTTTTTTTTTATTTTTTTTTTTTTTGGTTTTTTCGAGACAGGGTTTCTCTGTGTAGCTTTGCGCCTTTCCTGGGACTCACTTGGTAGTCCAGGCTGGCCTTGAACTCACAGAGATCCGCCTGCCTCTTCTTTTTTAAATCTTTGTGTTTAAACCTCTATTAGGATATCTTTATTAAACTCTGACTCCACATCATAAACTGGCTTGTCCTCTGAAATTCTTCTCTTCATTGAAGTTATGAAACTTGATTTGGCCCAAGTTGGGGTCCCAAAACAGCTAGGGTAACTCCTGGATCTGCTGAGGGTGGTGGGGAGCTGAGACTCCTGCCTGCATCCCAACAGATGCTGACAGATCTCTTCCATGGTTTTGATTCCACTGTTAAGATTTTTCTGTTTGTTCATTTGTTGTAAGTTTTCCTTTGAATCCTCAAATTGGTTATAATTGCACTTTATATCCTTGTATGCTAGTTTCAGCATCTGGGTCTTAGTTAGAGTTTCTATTGCTGTGAAGAAACACTATGACTATGACAACTCTTATAAAGGAAAGTATTTAACTGTGTGGCCTATAGTTTCAGAGGTTTAGTCTATTATTATCATGGCTGGACATGGTGGCATGCAGGCAGACATGGTGCTGGAGAAAGGTGAGAATCCTATATCTTGATCCACAGGCTGCAGGAAGTGAACTGTATCACTGGGTGTAGCTTGAGAATAGGAGACCTCAAAGCCTGTCCCCAGAGTGACACACTTCTTCCAACAAGGCCACACTTACTTCAGTGAGGCCATACCTCCTAATAGTCCCATTCCCTATGAGCTTATGGAAGCCAATTATATTCAAAGTACCACATTCCACTTCATGGCCCCCATAAACTTGTAACCATATCATAATGCAAAATGCATTTTAATCCAACTTCAAAAATCCCCATAGTCTATCACAGTCTCAACAATATTTTAAATCCAAAGTTCAAAGTCTTTCCTGAGATTCATGGAATCTCTTAACTATAATCCCCCATAAAATCAAAAGAAAAAAGAAAAACAAATCATATACTTCCAACATAATGGCATAGGATATATATTACTATTCCAAAACGTAGTGGAGGAAGCATAGTGAGGAAATACTGGACCAAAACAAGACCAAAAACCAGCTGGGCAAACTCCAACCTCTGCATCTCCATGTCTGATGCCAAAATGCTCTTCAGATCTCCAACTCCCTCAGCTTTGTTGACTGCAACATACTTCTTTCTCTCAAGCTGGTTCCACTCCCTATTAGCAGTTTTCCTCAGCAAGTATTCTATGACTCTGTCATCTTTAACATCTTGAGATCTCTAAGGCTTCAACTTCACAGCTTCACACAATGGCCTCTCTAGGCTTCCATTTCCATTCACCTGACACCCCTGACTCATGCCTGGCCTCAGCAGCTTTCCTTAGTTGTGGAGGAATATTTCATAACCCTTTTCTTCTGTCCTTGATTCTAAATCCAGAACCATATAGCTGAAGCTGCCAAGTTCTGCTGCTTGCTGAGGCTGGAACATGCCCCCCTTGTTGAATTACATCTTCACCAGCTTTCTGTTTTTGATGGTTTCCTTCACTGCCTAAGTTTGGCTGTTCTGGAACTTGCTCTGTAGACCAGGCTGGCCTCAGACTCAGAGATTCGCCAGTCTCTGCCTTCCATGTGCTGGGATTAATGGCATTCACCATTAGACCCAGCAGCTCTAAGCTGTTCTTTAATTCCTTTTCACAAGTTGGACGCTTAGCTGAGTGGGATCTTGACCTGAGGTCACGACTCCCTTTATTTCATTCTTAATCTGTTTATCTCCTTGAACACAGGACTTAGCTCCTTTCTACTTCCTGGTGCTCCTTTTCTCCTCTAATTGTACATTTTATATTTTTACTTTCTTAGCTTGCTCCTTTTCATTATAAATATTTATAAGCATGAACACTAGTAACCACATGACAGAGTCTATACTAGGCTGTTTTGAAATTTCCTCTGCTAATGGAATTAATCCAAAACTCTTCACTTTAGCCTAAGGCAGACTTTTCAGACAAGAGCAAGAAGCAGCCACATTCTTTTACCAAAATATCACAAGAACAATTTCTAGGCCACATACTACTATTCTTTCTCTCTGAAACCTCTTGAGTCAGGCTCCCACGGTTCATCAAATCACACTCAGCACCACTGTCTTCCATGCTCCTACTAGTATAGCCCATTAAGCAGCACTTGAAGCATTCAATTGCTTTTGTAATCCACAGTCCCAAGGTCCATATTCCTTCAAACAAAAGCATGGTCAGCCCTATTAGAGCAATAGCCCAGTCCCTGGTACCAACTTCTGTCTCCTAATAGTGCCACTCCCTATGAGCTTATGGGGATCAACTACATTCAAACTACCATAGGGTCCTTTTACACATACCTTTTAAAACAAATTGTGTTCAGTAACATCTTCCTGTTTCTCTAGAAATGTTGGGTCATTTGAATCATAGTGTGGATCACCATTATTTTAAGGATTGGATTCTCTTCCATCCCTCTATGTTTACTGTTTGTTGGTTTTATTTTTGAAGCAGGGTCTTGTGTATCACAGGTAAGCTCAGACTCATTAGGAGGACCCCGAACTTGCAATCTTTCTGCCTTTACCTTCTGATTGCTGTAACTACAGGCCTGTACTAATGTACCCACTTGTGCAGTTCTGGGTGTGAGCCAGTGCTGGGTGTGAACCAGTGCTGGGTGTGAGCCTAGGGTCTCACACATGCTAGACCATCACTCAGTGAACCGAGCTACATTCCTAGCCCTGAATTTGACTTAGAGCAGGCAGTTAATTTGACTTCAGTTCAATCACCAGCTTTGTTTTTCCTGCAGCAGAGCAGCTGAAAACCCTGTGTAGTTCTTTTAGACTTAGCTGGCCTGTCTGCTGCCTTCTCTATGCACAGATAGTAATAGTTCATTCAGTGAACCCAGTTTGAGCCACATTTATCTACAGAAATACCCTGCGCATGTCATGGCCATGGCTTCTTCTTGTCCAGGATTACTTTTTTCCTTCTCCAGTTACCATGGTCTCCCAAATGCTGTTCCATAGCCAAGCCAGTAAAGCTGGATTTCTTTTAGAATTTTATCCACTGTGACTAAGGCTCACCTGCAGACAAATATTTGTGTCAAATAGGAATTGCACTGTGCCTTTTCCTTCTTTCAAGTATAAATGCATTTCCAGTTTCTTTCAAGCCTCTTTGTGTCTTCAGATTCTTGTATTTTATATTTTGTGTTGATTTTTTTGGTTGCCATCTGGCAGTGGGTTGACCTGATAGAAGCTACTTCTCAATTGCTGGAAACTTATTTGCAATAACATTTTATTTATCAAGAAGTTAGTATTTCATTAATTTTTCCCTCTAATTGCATATAGTAGTTGCCTGGTATTTATATTGAATGAAAAAGTTTTGCTCTACTTTACCCTTGTAATTTTTATGAATTGATTAATTAATCATTCATTTTCCACTTGTTTCTGAGCATATTCCATATCATAAGCACTGGTTGCATAAACGTAGATAAACCCTCTCTGACTCAGAATCTAACAACGTCGTGTACAGTGTAGCAGTTACCAGCATACACTGAGTGATTATATTCACAATATATGTGTCCCCTGTCATTACTGTTGTTATTTAAAGACAAGCCAAACAGCTCTAGACACGACTTCAAAGCAACTGCAAAATCAAATGTCAGTACATGCAGCCCCTCCCTCTTCCAAGGGAGTCAGTGGTTCCTAAGTAATACGTCTGTCAACAGATTTGATTACCTGCTACATTTAGACATCTGAAAATAATAAATCTCAGCTGTCAGAATATCAGCCATGAACTTCAGAAACGTTTTTCTCTAATAACTCTGGACAGGCAACCTATATTTACCTTTAAATAGCTTGTTAAAACTGAAGGTCTTAATCTATACAGTGGGAATGATTTGGTAACTTGGGCTGTCCTCCACCCACTGATTTCAAAGACTAGTTGATCAGTGATAAAAGAAGTCCATGTCTCTGAAAACAGCCACAGGAACATAATGATTTATTATCATTCCAATTGCTGCCTTCTGTTTCCCTTCATGTCTTGACAATTCATGTCATAACTCCCTCAGCTGGCAGATGTAATGAGCAGATCATTAAAAGTGACACATTTCCTTATTTAAAGCTATGGGCTATGTGTTCTGATGGAATTTTTATGGCCACATGTACATTTACCAATACTTCATTACATTCTAGATCAGCGGTGCTCAACCTGTAGGTTGAAACCCCTTTGGGGGTTGAATATCAGGTGCTCTGCATATCAGCTTTATATTACATAATTTACATTATGATTCATAACAGTTGCAAAATGACAGTTGTGAAGTAAGAATGAAATAATTTTATGGTTGGGGTCACCACAGTGTGATGAACAGTTAAAGTGTGGCAGCATTAAAAAAGTTGAGAACCACTATTCTAAATATTGCTTGAAAGAGGAGACCTTAAAACTGAAAAAAAAAAACCACAGCTCCTTTCTCTAATGAATTGTATTTTAGTAAACATATTTTACAGAGAAACAATTGTAACCATTATCTAATAACTGGATGTCAAAGGCTCAAGTGGAGATTAGCCCGTGCTGTCTTCAGAGGAAAGGTTAAGTTTGGTTTGATATTGGAAGCATGCAGAAATGTAAAGGTCATTAAACTGCACACTGACAGTTGAGGCAACTGAAGGCATGTAATTTTTGCCTTAGACGGGATCAAGAAAAACTGAACTAGAACTAGGGAGTTTGTTCTCCCAACCCTAAAGACCTGAAACTCGAGGCTTCTTTTTATGAGTCCTAGACATGTGTGCTAACACACACACACACACACACACACACACACACACACACACACACACACACACGATGATGATGATGAGAAAATGAGTGAGGTTTCTCACTGTTGAGAAAGAGATGCATGTAGAAATATGTGAATTGACAATGTACCTTGCAGTATTTGATTACAAAATTTAAGCTATCATTATAAACTGTCTTTTTTTTGCGACAGGGTTTCACTTGGTAGTCCAGGCTGGCCTTGAACTCACAGAGATCCGCCTGGCTCTGCCTCCCGAGTGCTGGGATTAAAGGCGTGCGCCACCACTGCCCAGCTATAAACTGTTTTTGATAGTGGAATATACTCTAATTTTTAAAATTGTCTAGACAACCAAAATTATAATTTCCAATGTAAAGCAAAAGTCCAGGTAAATGAGTAAAATTACACCTTTGAACCCATCAGAAAAGTAAAGTTTAGGCATATTTAAGAAGCCTGGGACTTTAAAAAAAACTGGGCCCTTATAAGCATTTAAGTCTTAAATGGAATATAGTCATATATACAACAGGATTAAAATAGAAATCAATAGTAGAAAAGTACCTGGAAAAATCCTCAAGGATTTGAAAATTGAATAGCACTCTTCTAAAAAAAGAAGCAGATTTTTGTTTTGCTTTGTTTTGTTTGAGACAGGGTTTCTCTGTGTGGTTTTGGTGCCTGTCCTGGATCTTGCTCTGTAGATCAGGCTGGCCTTGAGTTCACAGAGATCCACCTGGCTCTGCCTCCCGAGTGCTGGGATTAAAGGTGTACACCACCATTGCCTGGTGGTAAGAAGTAGATTTTTTAAAGATCAAAATAGAAGTTGGAAAATATTTTAAATTAAATTAAAATTTGAAAAAAAGCAGCATTAAATTATTTTCATTAGTTGAAATGACCATCAGTGGTTGTGGCCTATGGCTAACATAGAGTATTGAAGGAAATTTCTGGCATCAAACAGCTTATGAGAAAGAACTTCCTCATTTCAGTGACCTCAATTTTCACCTTTAAGTTTATCCATAACCAAGTAAAAGAAGAAAAATAAACACAGAAACAAATAAAACAAATAAACAGACAAACAATAAATAAAATCAATGGACTCAAAGCTTGTTTTTTTTTTTTTTTTGAACAACAAAGATGATAAAACCTTTGACCATGCCTAATAGAAAACAGAGAAGACTCAAACCAGAAATAAGAAAAGACCATGATTACAGACCCCACAGACATTCAAAGGACAGTGGAGGGAATCCGGCAAACAAGTTTACACAAATGCATTTGCTAAATGAGGTGAATGGGCCTGGAGCACTGCACAGCCGGCCCAGTACTTGTGCCGCATGTCCAGGTCCCAGGTTCTATCCTCAGTTCCATATAATCCAGAGGAAGTGGTGCATACCTGTAGCCCCAGCACTCGAGAGGAAGAGGCAGGAAGATCAACAGTTCAATGTCATCCTCAGCTACACAGCAAATTGGAAGTCGCCTGGAATAATTGAGATCCTGTCTCAAAATACAACAACAATTATAATAATAATAACATCTTAAAATGACTCAAAATACTGAATTTCCTTCAAGAAGGGATTAGATACTCTAATGCTGTATTTATTAAGTAAATTCAGTTTGCAGTACACACCATTCTACAAATAAAACTCCAACATCTTCATCCATAAATTCTAGCAAATCAAAAAAGAAATAGTACAAATTCTACTCTAGCTCGTCCATAAAACAGCAGAGAACAAAAACCCTCTCTGCCCTTTATCAAGCCAGCTTTATAATGTGAGAAAAATCAAATGAACATGCTACCAAAAGGAGACACAGCCTAGAACCCCTCCTAAGCACAGCTTCAAAATTCCGAAAGGAATATGTAAAAATCAACTTCTTTAATATGGGAAAAGGAAATGCATGATGACTGAATGGGATTCGTTCTAGACGTACAGTTGGTACAATATTAGAAAATTAGTTTAGGGGCTTGAGAGATGGCCCAGTGGTTAAGAGCACTCACTGGCTGTTCTTCTAGAGGACCTGGATCTGATTCCCAGAACCCACATGGCAGTTCACAACCATATATAACTCTAATTTCAGGTGATGTGATGCCCCCTTTTGGCCTCTGCAGGCACCAGGCACACATGTGGTGCACTGAAATAATATGTAGGTAAAACACTGATACACATAAAATTAAAATAAAAAGATTATCAGACAAAAGTGGAAATATATATGCAACTGTAGATGAAGGCAAAGGTCAAATACTGAAGACTTTCTTTCTGGGATTAAAAAAGCAAGAAATCTACTCCTAGTCCCCTAATTAGGATTATGCGAGAGTTTTTAGCTAGGATAATAAATCAAGATGAAAAAGTTAAGTGACATACGGATTAAGAAAAAAGAAAAGTTCTACTTGCAAGCAATAATTGTCTACATAGAAAATGCCATGGAATGTAGATGTAACGGAATCTATTAAAAAAATCCTCATTTTAGCCAGGTGGTGGTGGCACACACCTTTAATCCCGGCACTAGGGAGTCAGAGGCAGGTGGATCTCTGTGAGTTCGAGGCCAGCCTGAGCTACTGAGTGAGATCTAGGAAAGGTGCAAAGCTGCACAGAAACCCTGTCTTGAAAAACCAAATAAATAAATAAATAAATAAATAAAATTAAAAAAATCCTCATTTTGGCTTAGCAATATCTCAGGATTACTACTAGGACTATTGTATTCTATTTATTACCAGTGAGCAACCAGAAAGTAGAATTTTAAAACTAGTGTTATTTTCAACATTATCAAAAGATTAGTTAGTAATATAATAAAATAAACATGAAATTTCTGTACCAGAAACTAAATGACATTCATGTAATAATGAAATAATTCCTAACTTTATGGACCTTATGGGACTGACTCCACTCACATCCCTTTCGCTTAGGGAATCTGAGCAGTTTCCTTACTTACCTCATACTTTGTTTGCTCATCTGTGAAATGGGACAAATAATGACTTCAGAGTGAAGCAACATGACTACCTTGGGGTAGACTAACTGCTCAATAAACATTCACTCTTTTTACTTTTATTTAAAAAACTGTTCCTAGAGAGTACAGAGAAAATCACTGTTTTACTGGTTTTGCACATCGTTGTTTCCACAAGGGCTGTTCTGAAGCAAACTGTGCCTGTCATACTTTTACCCATGTGGCATCCACAGAACGTGCCACTTGGTGATATTGCTTCACTGAGCAGAACTGCCTGCAGCTCCAGCTGCTGGCCCTAGCAGAACTCTACCATCTTCATGGTGAGGCCATATTTCTGCCAACTTTGCCAAGCCAATGATGGAGTAGAATGAGCTCATGGGTTCACCAAGCTGAACTTGGCTACAGACGTCTTTGTCTTTGTTCTCTATATCTGGAGGGGACAGAAATAGACCCCTTCAGGAGAAGTCATGCCACAAGCCATTTCCACCTACTTAGCATTGGCCTTTGGAATAATCCCTACCTGATGTCCTTGGTCCAGGAAGTCAGTGCTGTCATAGCGGAGATGATCAAATGGGAAATGCCCTCCTGTTAAGATAATAAGCACAAAAGAGAGATCAGTGGTCCCTGTCATAGCGCCTTTAATGGCCAGTCTCTCCTGCAAGCATGGGCTGGATCCTGGAGAGTCATAGATGACTCCAAGTTCAGCCTGGTCGTATTCTTCACCTTAGCTGCTATGCCAGGGGTAAGATCGCAGCTAGAGCACACTCACAGGCCTTGAGTACGTGGTCTGGGTGGGTGTGGCCTTTTCTGTGGTGACCAGAAGAGATTGGGAACACTACCTTCAGGTGAAACAGACTATGGCATCCATTTGCTGTTGTGTGCAGGGCTGTGCTTCTAACTCAGCCACTCTCTCCCACAACAGTGAAGTGATCCAGACCATCTAGATCCACAAGTCTCCCCTCACACCAATCTCCTCCTTTTCACAGGCCAGGAGAAACAGGAGGTGGACAGTGTGCAGGAGGCCTTGGTAAAATACACATGCTCCAGAAAAGAGAGTATAAAGGCCCTAAAGACAAGGGACCTGCATCCAGCAAAGTTCTCAAGGGACACAGTAGTGGCACCGGTGTTGGGATAGTTCCTCTGAGCACAAGTTAATTGTTGCATGTTGAGTGCTTGAACTCAAAGGAGGAAATACAGGGTGGGCCAGGTAGGCGTCCTTGAGTTCTGAAAGCAACTTCAAAGAATGTTGTCTCAGCTCATGCAGGGATGCCTTGCTGGCTGCCAGCTTTTGCCTGGTGCCCAAAGTACGAATAGGTTCTGTGGGAGGAGCAGGCCATGATGCAGGTCAGTTACCAGATGAGTAAGTTAGAGCCAAATGCAGTATTGTCCTACAAGTCAGAACCAGCCTGGCAAGGCACTCCAGACCAAAGACTGCCCATGGCCAAACCCGATTCTCCACACTACGGTTCTCATCGGCTATTATGGGATCACTTAGGAAAAGCGTGGCTTCAGTTCAGCTACACTAGTTGAATCTCCAAAGGGAACCGTAATTATGGCTTGAAGGGACCTCAGAGTCAGCACAGAACACACCCCAAACCAAATTCTCAGCACAAAGGAGATGTATTTACCCTGGAGGGGACAAGCAGGGACTACCTCTGGACCAGGCAAAGACAGATTCAGGTGTCTCTGCAGGAATGGGTTTTTAAGGAGAAAAGGGGGAGTCTGTGCTAAGGTGAGTTGGTAAGTCCTGATTGGACAAGTTAGCTGGTGTAGCCAAATGATGAATTTTGTTTTCTGGACCTTGGTGTTTTGATAGCTGGACCTTGGTGACCTGCCTCAGAAATGAGTTAGGCATAAGGTAGTGGTCGAGTAAGGGGATGGACTTTGGTGGCTAGCTTTAGGAATGTAATCTAATGGTTCAGCAAGGGAGAGGGAGGGGAGGGGACAAGACCGGCTGGTGCCACGTTTGTCATGTGTGGGCCTCTTAGATCCCTTCACGGCTGTCACCAAACTCACCCTCATAATGGATGTCCAGGTTATTTCTTGAAGGGATCCCTTAATATCTGCCAAATTCACCCCACAAAACAATTCTCAATCTGCCAAGAAGCATGTGTGTGTGTGTGTGTGTGTGTGTGTGTGTGTGTGTGTGTGTTTGCACACGTGTCCACACAAGTGACAGAAAGACTTAGTCGGTCCATTAAAAACAGAACCAACAGGGCAAGTGAGATGGCTCAGTGGGTATGGGTGTTTGTCAACAAGACGGATGGCCGGAGTTCGATCCCCGGCCTAAGCTTGATCCCCAGAACCCACATGGGGGAAGGAGAGAACCAATTTCTGTCCTCTGTCTTCTACATGCATTTCTCTCTCTCTCTCTCTCTCTCTCTCTCTCTCTCTCTCTCTCTCTCTCTCTCTCTCAAAAATTAAAAAAAGAAACCCAACATGATGACAGTGATATTTTGAAGATCTGCATATAGCTAATGGACAAAATGAATGCTGGACCCAGACTGCAAACTAGATTGGAAACCATCAGTGCCCTGTGGGTTCATGTTTTTACTGGATAGAAGTAAAGTGTATCAGTCTTTGGTACACTAGTAAACAGGAACTTTACAGTTCCTCCCTTCTCAAATATCCCCTGCACAAATTCAGGTTTAGTAGGCCCATTCTGTTCCGATATTGCAAGGCCATACAAAGAACGTTTTTAATATTTTGGGC
Organism: Peromyscus maniculatus bairdii; assembly: GCF_049852395.1. Classification (NCBI taxonomy): domain Eukaryota; kingdom Metazoa; phylum Chordata; class Mammalia; order Rodentia; family Cricetidae; genus Peromyscus; species Peromyscus maniculatus. Next base: position 122,491,673 of record NC_134856.1, on the reverse strand, counting down.
CTTATTCGTTGAAGTGCAAAGTTGGGATCATGATCATAGTGACCTCAGAGTTTTGGAAAGAATGAAATCAGATCCCTGTAGTTGATCACATTCATATGAAGACAGCAGTCAAATACATGTTTCATACCACATCCTCTTCTTCCCTTGTGACATGACATTTCTAGGCTGAAGGATGAGTTATGGTCCCTGTCCATGAGCCTGGGAGTAACTGCTTCTATCAATAACGCACAGTGGAAGTGAGCCTGGTGACTTCTGAAGTGGGTCGTGAAAGGCAGCATAGTATCTTCTGGGCTTTCTTTCTTGGCACACTTCCTTAGATGCCATGAGCCAACAAGGCAGCCCCCAGACAAGTAAGCATATAAGGCTTAACATGACCCTAAGCACCAGCTGGCTACACCATATGATAGCCAAACATCTAGATAGAACCAAGGCACTGGCCTGCTCCAGGGCCCAAGATGCCACCGCAGAGAGTAGGCAATTACTGCCGGTTAAGCTCCTGCATTTTAGGATGATTGTTCCACAGTAACAAACCTTGAACACAGGTGTCCTTGGTACCATGCTTAGCAAGTATAGTAACTGCTTGATCTCTTTTTGTGGGGCATAGTTAGTCGTTTGTTACTTCAGTATTTAAAAGTTTGTGTGTTAAATTGATACTTTAAACTTAGTAAACAAATACTTAATTAGCATCTTTGCTATGTCTGTGGTCACCACCAGAGGGCAAACTGTCCAGCCACAGACAGACACCCGTTCACGGACCTTGGAAGTACAGTTTTCAAAATCAAACACTAGGGGGAACCAGTCCCTAATTTATTTTTGTCATTTTTAAAAGGGTGAACTTGACAACAGGGGGAAAAAAAAGCCTTCCAATTCAAGACGCTAGCACACACAAAGACAACATGGAGAGAACGCTCTCTGAAGGCATTCTAAAACAAAGGCGATGTGGGGTAAATTCTCCCCAAAGGCATTCTAAAACACAAGAAGCCTTATTATGACAAATCGCATCCTCAGTCTGGGTTTACAGACAGAAGACAGAGAAATCCTACCTTTGCCCCATTTTGAATGCAGCAGAGCAGGTATTGTTTCCTGGAAAAGGAGAACGGATCTACAAGCCTGTAATTTCCAGACAACGCTGCAACCAATGTGTTTATGACAAGCGCATTCTGTGTTGCCTCTGGTTTCTGACACGAGATGGTATTTCTGAATATTAATGATATTATATTATCTTATGTTTTATGTGTTATATTTGTGTGGTATATATCGTGAAAGGATAACATTTGTATCACCATTTTAATTCACTCTTAATCTACATTTTTCTCTAGTTCTTTGTTTTGTACACACAGGGATTTAACGGTCCAGTGACTGTGAAAATAGGCTGTAATCTGACTGCAGGAAATCTGGGGCCCAAATTGCTTACAATGAATTAATTGCAGGAACCAAACACATTTGTAAGTCTCCTGTTTTCCTGACAGATGTAAAGCAGATTTTACCGTAATTGTGCGCGGTAACCTGAGAGCTGGCAAGCTGTGGTTAAAATGACGGCTTCTGTGTGGCTCTGGGAAGAGGGCTGAGGTGGCTCTCAGATGGATCAAGGTGAGCTGAGTGTCAACAGCCAAGTGCTCTCGAGAAGAAAGATGGTCTTGTAGCCAGCATCTCTGATTAGTGTGTCAGAAGACAAGATTAGGACTTCACAATCCAGTAGGGTACAAATCAAAGGGAGACAGAGTTTGGGTGCAGATTGAGCTCTGAAGAACTAGCTTTTGTCTCCTTCCTTCCTCCCTGCCCTGCCCCCCTTTTTCAGGAATCTTACAACTTTGGACTCCACCTCTGCCTTAGAGCACCTACTGTCTCGCTCATGAACTACTAGGCGTATAGACGAAATGCGGATCATCTCAAAGTCTAGCTATCCTGGACTGCATTAACTAAAACCAAATGCAAACACAGAGTTAAGGTGAGTCCGTGGACTCAGGTTCCTCCCTAATGTGTGTTTGAGTGACAGTGTTGATTTCCAAGCTTCACATGGCATTGCCTTGTCGATTCGCACTCAGGGCTTGAACCCACAGCATCCTTCTCTGTGACACACTGGCAACACAAAAAGCTGTCTGCTGAGGCTTCACCAAAACTTTGGACCGTGAGAGCCTTGGAATGACTCTAAGCCCTCCCAGCGACGTCTTAAAATGCCTCTGAGTGTCACTATATGCTCCGGGGACGTCTTACTTGCGAATGTAAAGTGGAAGGGGTCATAAGCCCTCGTGCTATTTAGGAACTTGTTGGTTGGGTCTCCAAAGCACTGACTAAGACATTGGCATTTTCAGGTCACTCAGATGTGCCCCAGCACTTGACACACGTGACTGCTCTCCTGTCCGCTGCTCCCTGCTGCTTGTCAGAACACTGGGGTAGGGAAGCATCCCCAGACCTCCTATTCCTAGGCTGGCTTCTATGGACTCGTGTTTAAGGTTAGTTCTCAGGTCTGTGAGAAGCCAATCAGGTTGGATTCTTCAAAACTGGAGAAAGACCATGTTGTGTGGCCTGAATCTGCACTTGTGCCTGGGAATATTTCCATTAGCTCCCCAGGCAGCTAATACCCCATTGTGAGCCAAAATGTGGGTTTCTCCCTTCCCCTACTTATACAACTTTCTCGTGTGCACACAGGAGCTAGGTGCCCGGGTTTCATAGGGGAAAGGCTCAGTGACTACCCTCTTTCGCAACAAGTGGATATAAACGGAATTAGGTCTGTATTTGAACTTTCAAATGGGTCATGTTTGTATGGACTGGAGTCACTGGAAGGGGTTGTCCAGGTTGGTAGCCCATGGGAGGAGGCAACCCACTGAGGTCAGGGTGAGTAGATAGAGCAGAAGCAACACCCAAGACTCTGTACTTCTCAGGAGCTGAAGAGGTGACTCAGTAAGGAAAGTGCTTGCTGAAAAAACACGAGTTTGGATCCCCAGCACCACGTAAAAGCTGGAAATGTGAGCATGGCGTACACTGTCGGCAAGAGGTGCATGCAAGCAGAACAGGAAGATTCTCAGGGCTTGATGGTCAGCTTGCCTAGGCAGTTGGTAAGATAGAGGTAAATCACTGAGGAACTCTATGTCACAAAATAAGGTGGAGAGCAACAGAGGAAGATGACTGATGCTGATCTCTGGGCATATGCACACATAATACACACATACACACGTACACACACATACGTGCCTCTGCACACACGTGCCACACACACACACACACACACACACACACACACACACACACACACACCTCTGCACACACGCCTCTGCACCTTCCTACAACCAAGTGGCATGTCTCGTGTCCCTTTCTCCGCACCTGCCAGCATTAGAGTGTCCTCAGAGACAGGGCAACTTGGTCTTTTCTACTCAAACTCCCATTCAGCAACATGAGCAATGCCTGTTTCCTATGATTTTGCAACGGCCTTGCAAAATTATCCCATTTTCGTCGTAATGGAGGGGGTTCATGGACTGATTCGAACGCCGACCACCTGGAGGCAGGCAGTTTACCAAGGACGCCATTGTCATGTTTTCCTTGCCTGACCCCATTTTCCACCGCTTTCCCTCTTCACTTGAAGTCTTCCGACCAGACTCTGCTTCGCTGTGACTTGATAAATCAGGACATGCCTGTATCACTTCATTAAGTCTCCCCACGTGACCCTTTCAGAGTGTGACGGTGTGAGAGGACTGGCTGTGTCAGAAGAGCGCAAACTCAGTCCTTCTTCCCCCTGGCTGCTTGGAACATCACACGCTCTGGCAGCAGGCAGAGAGGAGAGGGGAAACATGGCGGCGTTTACTAGAAGAATCTGTTCTCTGGTTGCAATTAGGAGGAGTTTCTGGGGAAGTTAGCTAGACCACATGTGAATGCTGACCAAGTACTCAAGACGTGATATCAGACTCAAAGAATGCAAGTAACTGTTTTTAAAAGGAGGGAAGTTGCCTGTTGCATGTGCAGGCCCAGAAAGGACCATTCCTCCTCTTGATAGAGTGATATACCAACAAAAGGAATTGAATAAAGAGTGGTACCCATGCCCGCACCCCTGGTCTCCTACCTTGTGACAGTGGCTGTGGTGTGATCGTCGCCACCTGGAGAGAGGGTTTCTCTCTTGGGGGCCTAATCAGCAGTTGGAATTCCAGGCAGGGTTCTTGGGTGAGGGGTACAAAGCAACTGGCGTCCCACAGAGAATTCTGGAGCAGCTATTCTCACTCCTTGTTCATTTTGTGCTCCAGTGCCAGCTTCACACTGTAATTGTTTTCGGGAATGTCCATGATAACTCAATTTCATAGAACACACTTTCCTCCTACCCTGCCTTCTCTGCCCAGCCTGAGGCTCACACTAGTAGGGCTCAGGTCATGGTAGTTCCTGTACCAACCTTGGCTTGCTTAAGCAACTTAAAAGCCTCAAGCCTGCAAATCTAGTCTGCAGCTCAGGCTATGATGAATGAGAAATGATCCCAACAAACTGGTGTCTGTGCTGTATTTTGAAATGCTTTGTTGTAATTTCACCCGGTGGCCTAGCCCAGAACTACCCCTGTCAATAATTGCCATCTTTTGAGTATCCTTGCAGTCCATCCTACCATGGTCCTTTCCTACCACCTTTTCTATCATCTTCACTTTTTTGAGATTCTCACCGTGCAGTCCAGGCTGGCCTTGAACTCATCATGTTGTGGAAGCTAGCCTTAAGCTTCCACTCTTTCTGTTTCAGTCTCCTAAATGTCCAGTATAGCCATGTACCACCATATCACAGAATATCTCCATCCTAAAGGTAAAGGCATGAGAACCCAAATCACAGACTATCTCCATCCTAAAGGTGAAGGCATGAGAACCCAATGGAGGTGGTTGCATAACTTCCTTAGTGGTGAATGTTCTATAATCACACTTTACCATCCATGAGCCAACACAGAGGAATCACAGTCTGGGCTTCAGACTTGCCATCTTTTTGGATCTTCTAGCCCGTTAGGCATCAGGTCCCACCTCTCACCCATCAGTCTTCTTTTTGGAAACAGGATTAGCTTGGTTGTTCGGCCCTAAAAGCCAAGTTCGTGTTGTCTGGCTGTCTACACAGTGTTCAGTGCATGTTTTTTACTGAAATCTTAACATCCATCTTGGGACCCTTGACTGCTTAAGATTGGCCCCGTCGTCATCTCTTTTAGCACTGGAAGATGCCCCTGAAGAGAGAAGGCACCACCACTTCACACTGCTTTCTGAAGCCTCAGCCATCAGCCATTCTCATCTCTAAGTGAGCCCTACCCTCCCGGGCAAGTTTAGGGCTCCTTAGTCACCGAGCTCTCCTTGCTTTTCTAAAAGAATAGTAGGCATGCCCAGTGAAGTGAAGATCCAGCCATAGGTGATCAGTTGCCCTGGAAGAGTTTCATATTAAAAAAAATCACAATGAAGACTGGGGCTCAAAGTCCATTTTTCCTGTTTCTTTAACTTATTATCATTCTGTGTATGTGGTGTCTGTGTACATGTGTATGGGCACCTGCATGCCACAGTGTGTGTGTGTGTGTGTGTGTGTGTGTGTGTGTGTGTGTGTGTGTGTGTGTGTGTAGGTCAAAGGATAACTTTGTGAGGTGGGTTCTCTTCTTCCACCTTTCTGTGGGCTCCAGGCCCCAAGATCAGGCAGTCAGATTTGCACAACAAGCGCCTTTACCTACTGAGCCATCCATCAGGCCTTATTCATGTTGTCTAAACGTGTACCTTGTAGAGATGGACAACTGAGTCATCTAACAGACCTCATTCATGTTGTCTTCATGTACCTTGTAGAGATGGACAACTGAGCCATCTAACAGGCCTTATTCATGTTGTCTAAACGTGTACCTTGTAGAGATGGACAAAGAAGTGATTTTAGCTTCTATCTATGTGTTTACAAGGGCTATATGCACCCTTGGATGTTGTTAATATGGAAGTCGTATGTTGTGTTTGTCAGAACAAGGAGATTGGACCACGGTATAAGGGCCTATGTGGGAGCAGGTGTCAGTCTGGTGCAGCAGGACAGCCTGGCCATGGCCAAAGGAGGGAGGAAGAAAGATAAACCAGGGAGAGGCATAGATGTGCGATCCAGGCTGTTTGTCTCTCTCTACCTGTAGGAAGTATGGTTGACCTTTCGCTTCACTTATTCATGCCATCTCATCCTCAGGTCTTACTGACATTCTTCCCAATTGCACAATTATCCCAAGTGGAATGGGTGCACAAACCTAAGACATATTGCAGGCACAGTGTTCCACAGAACATGACAAATCAAGATTCATGCCCAGGCCCACTCATGCCAGACTTCTTTACAGTTAGCCTCCCACCTCCCGGCATCCCCTCAGAGATGCTTCCACAGAGACCGAGCTAGGGAACCTAACAAGGCAGGGGTGCTCAGTGGCTTTGATTTTTTTCCACTTGTTTCTTGGGAGGAGGGATCTAACACATGCCATGGCACTTGGAGGTCTGCGGACAGCTTTTAGATGTCAGCCTCAGCCAACAGTTTTTAACCCAGTAAAAAGTCTGGGGAACGAAAGACAAATGAACATGTCAGTGAGGACTTCGTTTCAGCTGGAGTCAAGAAGAGAAAGGTAGCCTCAGACGTCAGAGCCCTTGGACTTTGGGACTTTAATGGCTGTCGATGAAAATGAGAGAGTGAAGGGTGTGGATATAAACTGCTTTTAGTTTCACTCCTGAAGAATCTGAGTTTCAAGTCACGTCTCATGGCTTGTGTCGGCGCTAAGTCCTAAGTTCAGGGGCTCCTTGTCCCCAGCTCAAAGGCTCTGCTACTTGCTGTGGCTCTGCACTGGGCTCAAGTGGGATTCCAGAGGGATGGGGGAGAATGGAGGAGAGGCATGGCCCTGGAATCTAACCCATCATGTGGAAGGAATGGCCAGTTTAGTTGTTCTCTGACTCAACGGCCTCTTGTAGAACCCCCGACTCCTGTATACCTTATTCGTCCGTCCTGGCTTTCAGGCTCTTGTAGATACTTACTCTCTCACCCCTGTTTTGTTCCTAACTGGGGCAAATGACTGGGTGCAGACATTCCAAAGTGATTTCAGCATGATATTTAAATATGCTAAGCCAACGCAGACTAATGGGCCCAAATCTCACCAGATCTCCTCTTCCCCTTAGTACTTACATCTCTGACCTGCTGGTTCTCTCCCAAAGCCTTCTGGCAGGGGGGAAATCCTCAGGATAGCTGGGGAATTAGTGAGAAGAAGGAGATGTGTTTGAGTAATCACCATTTTGTTTTAGATTTAGGGTCTGTTATTGTTGCCGAGCATGTGTATCTTTTAGCTTTTGTTGGTAGAGGCCCTCAGGATGCCAAGCTAATTTTCTCTCTCAGTTTCAGATGACAAGCTTTTAAAAGCATGGCTCTGTTAGTGTTAGGAAGCCTCAGGACTCAGTCTTGCAGCCTTCCTGTCCCCGGGTGTACTGTTGCTATGGTCACATCCCAGGGTGTCCTAAATCTCCAGTTTCTTCTCTGAGTGGCTGTCTTCATTTGTTTTATTTAGAGACAAGACCAGGATTTTGCCTCTTGGTGAAGCATGGTTAACTGAGCTGTGTTTGTAGGGAGGCATCTTGGACATCTGTGGTATCCCAGAAGGATGCTAAGATCCCTGAACAGTGTTTCAGCCTGTTGAAAAGTATGACATTTTTCAATTCTATAGGTGGCATCAAGTTTCTTCTACTGACCTCTACAGATTCTTGTCATTGACACATTGGACCATGAACTTGGTAGCTGTGACTTGGAATTCACTGTCACAAATATAACCAACATGCTACATGGGGACCACTGGTCCAGCCTGCAATCTTACCCATGCTTGTTCTGCTTGTGAATACCACAAACTAGAACTCTGGTGACCAGGCAGGTGGGCTTTACCCTGGGTCTTAACAATTGGAGTAAGAACAAAAATCATCTCCCAGAACCTTAAATAAACTTCTAAAGCACATTTCAACTTACACTTTATTCCCTAGAAAAATTTCAGTAACCAATGGGTGATACGAAAGTTAAATAATAGTAATCTTTGTAAATTAGTCCCTGACGTAATTAGTTTTTAAACAAATGCTTCTTTTAAAACTAGGAGCAGACTCTTCCCACTGATTTTCTTTTATACTCAGGACACTGAGAAATAAAAAACAGTCCCCCACCTGACTCCTGACCAGCACAGATTAAAGGAAGACACTTCTTCCTCCTCTGATTTTACGAAGCATCGGCCTTGAAAGGAAGACAGGACAAGTTCTTGCTGCTTCTACTTTCTGTTCCTAGCCCTCTTTGGGAGAATCTTCTCCCGAATGTGTGGCTCAGCTTTTGGGACTCTGGAAAGCGTTTGGGGAAAGAGCACAGAAACGATAAATAATTTGGAAGTGAGGATCAAAAAGAAAGCATTAGGGGAAATGGAAATGTTTAGTCTAGAGAAAGGGAGAATGAGGAGGGACATACTTTCCTAACTGTCATAAACAGGGCGAGAACAATTCTTTTTACCACAGGGTAAGGGAGCCAGAACAAATGAATACAGGCAGGGGAGAGGTTTTACTTCCATACATTTAATTCCTCCTCCTCTTCACCTCCTATACCTCTATGTTCTCCTCCTCCCTTCCCTCCTCCTCCTTCTCCTCCTCACAGTGGCCAACAGCAGAAGCTGCAGACCCAGGTACGGATCAAATCAGACCCAAGACCTGGGATGCTCTCAACCTTGGTCAGAGAAACTTCTTTTCCCAGTGGGCAGCCATCAGAGATGCATAATTGGTCAACATTCTGAGACTGGGAGGTCGGCTCTAAATGGGAAATCTTTATCAACTTCTCACCCTGGGCCAAAGCTCAGGGAACATTGCAGAAAAGGAGGCAGGAAGGACACAAGAGCTGAAGGATGGGGAGGAGGGCTGTGGACCACTGTCTTCTGGACACAACGTGGCTATTGCTCTTCACTCAGAAACATGAACAAGATCAAGCCAGCCCAAAGCTTTGTCTAGACAAGGGAGATGATTCCCAGGTCCTACCTGTCTCTGAGGAGCAATTGATGGCTGCTGGGAAAGAGAATCAATCTTCTTGATTGGGTATTGGCCACTGGTAGGGTTCCAATGCTCATCCATATATATCCATGTACATATGGACACAAGGACACTGCTAGCCGGACCTAGTGGGTTATGTAGCTGGAAGTTTTCCTGTGTCCTGGCTGGCAGTTGGGACAAATCTCTCCCACTCGCATGCCCCAAGTAAGCACACAGAGGCTTATATTAATTATAACTGCTTGGTCATTAGCTCAGGCTTGTTACTGACTAGCTCTTATACTTAAATTAACCCATAATTTTTATTTATGTTTAGCCACATGGCTTGATACCTTTTCTCAGTTCTGCCTTGTCATCTTGCTTCCTCTGTGTCTGGCTGTCAACTCCTGACTCAGCTCATCCTCTTCCTAGAATTCTCCTTGTCTGCTTATCCCCTATACTTCCTGCCTGGCTACTGGCCAATCAGCATTTCATTTATCAACCAATCAGAGCAACACATATTCACAGCATACAAAATGACATTCCACAGCAGGGTCATCCAAAAAAGAAGGGGGAAAAAAAAAGACATGAAGTTGGGAGGGGGGCATATTGGGGAAAATGTGATGGTTAATCATGATGGACCTAACCATATTTTATTGTGTACATATATGAAATTCTCAAGAGTAAAAATTATTTAAAAAATAATGTAGAGCTGAGAATTTAACTCAGTGGTAGAGAACCTATCTAGCATGTACGAGGCTCCAGGTTTAATTCCTAGTACCTCAGAAATAATAGTAATGCAGTGCTTAGGGACTCAGACACTTGTCTTGGTATAGTCTAGGTTAATCAGCAGTGTGAATCATTGAGAGTGTAGATCAGTGCTGTTCACATGATAGCCAGGAATACTTTTCATTGAGAATTTAAGGGCAGGAATGCTTATTTTTAATAGGAACCTAACACCCAACCTGCCCTGGTCAGGTGTTTGGTCATACCAAGCACCAACATCTTCACGATGACCAACACAGTGGACCCAGTACATGATGTCTTCACAAATGACTTGATTTCCTATGAGGGGACTTGATGCCATTCTTTTACTGTTTTTTTTTTTTTTCAAGAGAAGAAATTGGCAGAGCTTGAATTATTTTTCCAAGGTCAGATTTTAAAGTTGTGGGTAAGTGAGTTGAGATCTGAAATGGTATCCTCTTAGAGGTGAGCACCAGGCTAGGATTACTGGGCTTAACACTTAAGGGGGATAAGGCAGCATTGACAGCTTGGAGAGGGAAAGGCTTCAGACTGGTAGACAGGTATGAAACCTGTGGAAGGAGGAATGGAGGAAGGGAGGGAGGGAGGGAGGGAGGGAGGGAGGGAGGGAGCACCTGGGGAGGGAAAGCCTTGGATGAGAGCACATGTCTGAGGAAGTCCAGGCCAGTGAATGAGGAGGCAGATGAATGGAAGAAACACACATGGAGCATGGAGCCTTCTAGAACACAGACCTGCAATGATTGATAGGAAGCATCTCAAGCAATGTTTTGGGGGTTCTGGCCCATGAAGTAGGCTCCTTGGAAGGTGAGCTGAATGGAGCGCCATAGAACCCAACATCTCCATCCCTAAACCACACTCAACCATTCTGTCTTGCTTCTCTTTGGAGCCTTTCTCTTCAGGGCTGTGCCGTGAGAGATGCAGGTCACCATGGAAGGCCTGGGTGACGAAGGGGATGCTTCGTGGTGCAGCTCTAGGGGACCACCTCTCACGGAGATTCCAAAAGACACAGTAAGTTCCAGGGTTGTTAAGAACACTCCTGCATTTTACAAACCAAACATGCCTGTCTGTGTTGCTTCAGGAGACCTTCATCTCACAAACTGTCATCAAACTTTCCAGCTGGTGTTTAAATATTAATTCAACACTTACAAAATACAAGATGTTCTCTTAGATATAGTGGCAATCATGGGCATCTAGAAAGCCTTGACCTTTCCATTTAGTGCTGCTCTATGGAGTCAGGAAAATGTCACTGATCCAGCAATAGCAGATATGGGAGGATGAGAATAAAACGTGGTGACATGAGTCATTGCCATGTTACTGTGGAAGGTTAGAGAAGAGGGGGGAGGATGGGAAAATCCACAAAGCAGTGGAAAATTAAATATAAAGGCAATGATAGCGCTGCTTCAAATGTGAATGGGACTGGAGAAACACAGCTTTTATAGGTCCAGGAAGAAAATGCCTGTGCCTGTTCAGAAGTGGGAAGCTCAACATTTGACAATAGAATCACAAATCTCACAAGACAGGTGAAATTGCTAGGTGTGGTGGTGCACACCTTTAATCCCAGCACCCAAAGGGCAGAAGCAGGTGGAGCTCCAGTTCCAGGCTGACCAGGCCTACAGACTGAGGCCCTGCCTTCATAAATAAATAGATAAGGGAGTAAATAAGTAAATATTTAAAAAGATATAAGAACCTTTTCACGTCAGGGTTCAGACGTCACTGGACGTGGGAATATACTCATCTGTCTTATCAGGAGAAACACAGAAATTTACTGTCATTATTAATTTTTATGGAGCCAATGTAATAAAGAACTATAGATGAAGTGGAATTAGAACCACAAATGTACCGTCTCAGGGTCCTGGAGGCTGGAAGTCAAAGATGGAGGCTTTTGGCAGAGCCATACTATTCCATAATTCAAGAGGGAGGGGTAATTCTCTACCTCATAGTTTCTGATAGGGCCAAGAATTCCTCCTTGTTGATGTATCACCTGAATCTTTGCCTCATCTTCACATGCTGTTTCTGTGTTGTGTCTGCATCTTCACAGGACCATCACTCTTCCAGGTCTGGGTCATCTTGTAGACACCAGCTATACTGCATTATGGGCCTGTCGTAATACAATGTGATCTTACTCTAGCTGATCACCACTGCAATGTCCCCATTTCTGAGAAAGATCCTGCTCTGCAGAACTGAAGTTTAGGATTCAAACCCCTTTGAAGTTCCCAATGTAGCTTATAACACTGTTCAGTAAACCAAGACTTTGTATTATTTCTTGATGTCTAAGTGACTTTTTAATTTTGCAGGAGCCATAATCTGTTTGTTCCTCATATTACATCGATACTGAGAACTATGCAAGGAAAATAAGTTTGAAATGTTACATATTTATATCAACAAGTAAACATCTCTACATAATAATCTTGAGACTTTTGAGTAAAGTTTATTGTTTTTTGTTACTATAACAAAATACCCATCATTGTAAGTTTAATAAGGGAAAGATATGTTTGACTCAATGTTACAGAGGTTTTGGTCTCATCGTTGTTTGGTGCCATTGTTTTTGGACCTGTAGCGAGGCAGAACATCAGGGTGGGAATATGTGGCAAGGAAACTCTGCTTGTCTCGTGGCAGTGGTGAAATCAAGGGGGAAAAAGAAGGGGCTTTCATCCCAACATCCTCTGCAAGAGGACAACCCTAGTGGCCTAGCTTCCTCCTGTTAGGCCTTTTGTGGGGTCTACCACCTCTCAATAGTGCCTCAGGCTTGGAACCAAGCTTTTAGCAGCTAGGCGCTCAGGGGACACATATGAAAACCATAGCAAAGACCAGGAATAATAAAATGCACACACTGACATGTTTGTGCGTGCTATATATGTACATATCTATGTATTTTTACATTCAGCAAAAGCAGACTCCTTTATACCTGCTTCTAGGTCATCCTGAAGCAATGTAACTTCAGGTTCAAAACGTCTGTTTAAATCTTCTATAATAGCAGACCTGACTCCTCACGTGGAAATATCCTAGGCAACAGCTAAACATGGCTGTTTGGCAAACTGTACTTTGCAAATAGGTAAGAGAAAATTGTTTCCACCCACTCACTTTGCTTACAATGTCATGTTGACAGTACCCTATCGAGAGGTGGAGGCACAACCCCCTTTGGTGGAGCATCACCTCTTCCTCAAAAGAGGCAGGGTTTTGTGATTGCTGCTGCTGAACAGAATACCCCAGAAAGCATAGCTGAGTGATTTCTGAGATGATCATACAAAAGGATGCAGATTCTGATTCATTCTCTCCTCCCCCCTGCCTTTGCCATCTCTTTTTTCCAACAGAATCACCTTTAGCATCCCAGCTACAAGTGCAGCTCATTCGTGGGTATTCGAGCCAACAGCCCAGATAGATTCTTGCCAACAACAAGCACCAACCTGGAGACAAATCAACACTACAGTCTCACAGAATAAAGACATCCTACCCCTGCTATCCACTGCTATCCAGCCTGTAGGCTTAGCGCATGGCTGTTTTATGCTTTGGATAAAAATTCATCACATAGCTACCGTAAGTGGAACACCATGTATGCCAAGCAATAACAGGATGTGAAGCTAGTCTCATAGGTGTACTATTTGTTCATGTTGCTAGAACTTTCCTGGCCTCTGAAAAAGATAACTTTTCAGAAGCCAAGAAGAAATAACACTTATAGGCTCATAAAACCTAAGAAGTTGCCAGGCAATGGAGGCACATGCCTTTAATGCCAGCACTGGGGAGGCAGAGGCAGGTGGATCTCTGTGAGTTCAAGGTCAGCCTGGTCTATGGAGTGAGTTCCAGAACAGCCAGGACTGTTACACAAAAAAACCCTGTCTCAAAAAACAAAAACAAAGCAAAACACCCAAACCAAACCAATCAAACAAATAAAAACCCTAAGAAGCTCCAGGATGCCAATGTTGAAGCATTCAATAGAAATGTGTCTCTCATGTCAGGTTCTCATGATCTGCTGTGACATAATTTGATCACAGTCTGACACTCCCAAGACTGCCAATAAAGTTTATCTTGAATCAGAGGGCTGAGCTAGCTACTAGCTGACCAAATTAGCCATAGAGGTTTTGGAGGACCTAGGACACATAGAGAGACACAGGAAGCCTTAGGGAGGGGCTTAGAGAGATGCTCGGTCCTTATGGATTGAGGAAGGAGAGTCACTGGTCGCTTCTCTGCCACTTCTCTGATCAATCAGGTTCTTACTCCTACATCTGACTCCTGAATTTTTATTGATAAATGATAATTAGATAAACGCTTCAATGACCCTGGCTGATTTTCTTTCTTTATGAAAAAATATATACTTATTTATGATTGTATGTGAGCTTGTGTTCATGCGGGGGCACAAGCCATGGCAAAGATGTAAAGGTCAAAAGGCAATTTTTCGGAGTTCAATCTCTCCTTCCACTTTTGTGTGGGTTCTAATACATTTCTTTAATATACTGCCCTGATCGTCTTGGGGTCTTCCTAGGCCCACTTCGTTCTTATTCATGAAGTGGAGTCATGATTTTAAAAGACATATTAATCTGTTAAGTATTCATTATCGTTCTGAAAATGCATTCCGCCAATCTGCATTTTACCGACTCTGTGTGTGTGTGTGTGTGTGTGTGTGTGTGTGTGCCTGGTTTCCTCGATGATGAGGTCAGGCTGAGACCTGCCCTGGTACTCCATAGTGTGTCAAACAGTGGTTTACAGACCATGCCTTCCCCGAGAGACTCTATTTTACTAGCAGATTTTGACTCCATCTTGAGGATGGAGAATGACTCTGCCCCTGGGTGGACACATGAAAGGCCCCATCTTCCTAGTACCACCCACATGATGACTTATTCTTGAGAGCAGAAAGGGTGACACTCTATCAATTTATCAGGGTGGATCGGTACTACATGTAGAGGCACATGAATATGTGGAAGATCACACCAGGAAAACTGTATCTGAAAACCTATGGGGCACACCAGGCTTAGAAAAGATAAAGCTTGGGTGCCACAAAGAGGTGGACACCCAGCGTTGTGGTGACGATGGCCCCAGTGGCCTGTCATCTTACCACCCAGTGTGTGGGACCAGCAGGTAGAGAACTTGACCATCCCAGGGGCTCTAGCGAGCCCAGTCCCTGCTGCTGACGCACCATCCCTTTGTCCAGGTCAAGCCTTCCCTTTTGTTTCTGCAGCTCCACTCACTCCTCTAACCCTGGAGGAGCCGGAACCCCAGCAACTTCTCCAGTCTCAGTACGTTCCTTATCTCACGCCCAACAGAGTCTCTTCTTGGCCCTTTTATCAACTTGTCCTCCCAAGTCACTTGGAAACTCCCTGCCTCTCGAAGCCTTCCTAGCCAGTCTGTAACCTCCACAGAGATCTAGAGAGAAGGGCTTTCTGTGTGATGTCTGATCTGAGAGCTATTATCAGTGAGAAGATTGACATAAAAGAACCTGTGTTTGCCTGGGCCAGGGCAGTCAAAGAAAGGGCGAGTGTCTGGCAGACTGCTGCTGATGGAGCTGAACCCCTGCACCTTGTGGGTTTATCGCCATTCAGTGACTTCTGACATTGTAGAAAGCCACACACAGACCTCTTCAGGTCTACTTCTGGCACAGTGCGCCTACAACACTCATCTAAATTAGATTTTAGTTAATTATTCCCTAACCTTAGAGTCATTTGATTCGAGATCAGTTACACTCAAGCATTTCCCAAGGCAGATGGAATTCTGGGACAAAGGGAATGTGCTTCTTTCTTTGAGTTGGATTTAGCTTTGACAAGTTTTGCTCATGCTGATTGTGGTCTGTTTAAGAGCAGCTACAGAAAGGCAGCAGGAGAAGCCGAAACATGAGTGATAAAGATCCTTATGTTGTGACTGATTCAGAAATTATAGAAAACAAATTGTAGTATTTTATTCAACCTTACACCATTTTTATATTACCGGATACACAAGATTGCTCTGAATGTGTCAAGCTTGAACTTTACCTGTTCTTGAGTCCCTGTTTTTACTTAGGGAGGATCATCACTCTCTAACCAAGGCTGGCCCCACTTCCATAACTACATACCTTCATGCCTGGGCAGCTTGGCAGGCCTCCTGAGGGCTCTCATCTTCAGAGAGAACAAAAACGTACAGACAAACCAAAATCCTCCTTGGCCCCCACAGTCTGTTCTAGCCACTGCCTCAGTTCTCTCTCCCTTTTAGCACAGTTCTAGTCAGAGTTGTTTGTGGTCTCTGTTCAGTTCCCCACCTGCCGTGAGAGGGCTTCCCTTCCCAGCAATCCTTCTGAGATGTTCCCATCCACGTCTGAGAACTTCCATGTCGTCACATTCAGTTAGAGTCAGGTGTCAGGAGTCCGGCATATTGTCTGGGAAATGTGTCGTTAGAGAGTTTTGTGTTATGGAAAACTGTTGTCGAGTATGCTCACACAACCCACCGGGGTCAAATCACTTGGCATGTCCCAAAGGTGCAGTCAGGAGTCGCAATGAATACAAGGTATGTCAGGCCGCCACAGCGTCAGGTAGCAAACCGATTTGATAAGCAGAAACACGGTCTAAATAAGGATTAGACATTATAGCGCCAGGGTTAGGGAGATGGCTCACTATGTAAAGTGCCTGCTGGACAAGCATGGGGACCAGAGTTCATGGAATCTGTGTAAAAGCTAGGCCTGGTGGTGTGGGCATGCAACCCCAGTGCTGGGGGAGGGCAGGGACAGGTGGATCCCAGGAGCTGCCCAGCCAGTCAGCCAAATCCATAAGCTCCAGATTCAGTGAGAGATCCTGTGTCAAAGAATAAGGTAATGGGCAATCCAGGAAAACAGCTAAAGTTGACCTGTGGCCTCCATGCTCATACATATGCATGCACACACTCGAATGAACACATGCACACACCCACAGGAACCCATACATATACCACACGCACACACACATAGTACAAGGGAAAATCATAAATCAGCAACGTCGTCTTTTATTACTGCTAAGTGCTGAGTAGGGTGTGAGTCCATGAGCTATGCTTTTATACAATTTGCAGCTCAGTGACCTTGTTTACATCAATGTCACCACAGTCACACAAGGAGTGCATTGTGCATGACGCCATCACAGCGGTGACGTCACTAGATGACTGACATCTCTCAGCTCCGTTCTAATCCATGGAGCCGCCACTGTCTGTACCGCCCGCTGATGGAACTGTATATTGCGTACAGCAGACATAACTGTGTCCTGTCAGCCCCAGCTGAGTTCCTTTCATGCCGCCGACCACTTCCTCCACTGAAACCTCACTTCCCTGCTTTTTACTTACTCTTTGGCTGTTCTTTATGTCTTTCTTGCTGGTGTTCCCTTTTCTGCTTAACCTTTAGCTTGTTAGAGTCCCCCAGGGCAGGTTCCAGGTCATCTTCTCTAACCTCCAGTGTCCATAAAGAAAGAGTCACGTCCTAGATGACAGAGGTCATTAGTACACGTGGCTCCTTTTCGACCCTGACCACTTTCCTGAGCATTTTGTCTTGGGTTGACAAAGGTATACTATTCTTTCAAAATCTCCATTTGGCTGTCTAAACAATGCCTTAGATAAATCAATTGTCTCCTTTTTAACAGTCGGTTCCTCCCCTCATTGTCCCAAACTGAGATAACAACATGGAACTCTGTTTTCTAATCTACCGTGAGTCTGGTGGATCTGACTTGAAAATACAGCTCATTTCCACAGTGATGGTGCTCACTAATCTGGAACCACCACCGTCCCTTTCTTGAATGACAGCAATGGCCTCTACATGTCTGCCTGCTTCTTCTGGTCTCTCATCAGACCATTCCCACACAGCAGCCATAGAGATATACCCAGAGGTACAAGTCCCACCATGGCATACTCACCTTACAACCATTCAGGTGTTTCGGAAAACCTTTGCAGGAATTCGGCAGACACTAGTTGGGTTGGTCCTTAGTGACCCCATTTTTCCTTGTCTCCTCCCTCCCTCCAGTCCTACATCCTGCTCTTCCTGCTCCTCCAATGTGTCATGCCGTTCTGCACCTCTGGGTCCTTTCATGCGGTTTCCCTTGGACCTTTGCCTCCCTTTTCAGATTCTGTGTTACTGCAAGTCTTTTAGAACAGACTTTCCAGATGACGCTTCAGAGAAGCCTCCCTCTTACCTCCTGTTCCCAGTTAACACCATCCAAGCCCCCAGGTTACAGCTGCAGGCGTATTTTTGCTTTCTCATTTGTGGAGATTCAATCCCTCTAATGCACATGAGTTCCAGAAGAGCAGGGCTTTGCTGGCTGTCTTAACACCCGGATCACTGTCATCTCCCCACAACAGATACTGCCCATGATGGATATTCAATAAACGCTTGATGATTGGATCAATCATTTCTAAGGTCCATCTAACCACTGTTTTTCTTGATTTCTGGACACTCTACTTCTGGGTGAAGTGTCTATTAGAGGGAGGACCAGGTTTCAATTTTAACAATTCAAAGAAGACAGAATCTGAGAGAATGGACAGAGATGTTCATTTTTAATTTTTAGCTTTTAGGAATGTTGTCCCTAATGGTGGCAAACAATGGAAGATACAGTTAAGACAGCAATCAGACTTTCCCCAGCTCACATCTCCACCTTTTCTGTTTTTCTGGTTTTGAGTTTTATCTGATCCGAACTTAGAATTTAGTCATAACCACGGGTGTTACTGCTTAGATGTAATTTTCAGTTGTTGAAATTCTAGAAATGCTACAAAATTAACATCTCTTTTTATTTCAAACACATCAATTCCAAGACTATGTCATGCTAACCTTATCCTCAAGAATTACAAAGTAAAGATGTTGATATAAAATTCCCTGCTACAAAGCCCTGGGGGATGAAATTGTATCTATAACACACTGAGGCAATGCCCTGAGCTCATAACCTAAATGGACGCTAAATCATCCTGTGGCACATCATGTGATTCAAATGGTTTTGGTATCATTCTAAGGGAAAATAAAACAAAAGTTGCAACTAGCAGGTGTGTGGCTTCAAACATACCACTCAGCAGTCGGGAACTCTAACTTGAGATCATGTCTGCAGAGGCTGTCAGAGAAAGCACAGTTACAATCTATAAAAAGGAAAAGAACTGCTCTGAAAACATCTTAGGAGGTGGTAAGTGAATGCTGGGTGCTGCTGACCCACCTGTATAATCCCAGCACTGAGGAAGCTGAGGCAGGAGGATTGCCATAAATTCAAGACAGCCTAGTCTACACAGCAAGTTCCAGCCTAGCCTGGGCTATACAGTAAGACCCCCCCACACACACACACAAACACACACATGTACCTGCATACCTGCGTGTGCATACATATGCACAAACACACACAAAGCTAAATATAAACATCACTAATCAAAATAAATAACACAGGATAAATATTGTTTTATTGGAGAAAAGAAGTAAAGGAGAAAAGGACAGGAGAAAGACAATTTGCCTAAGTACCTTGTCTGTGTCTAGTGCTCCAATTTCTTGAGCTGCATAATAGAGAAAACAATGGTACCGATGAACCATTTATCTGGATTTTCATTCTTTGGACACGTCCAGCCACAAATGGCATGAGGGTATTGTAAGAGCAAGCCTAGTTCAGTGAGAGGCTCCAGGACCAGGTGGCAGGAGCAGAGGCAGGCAGCCGAGGGCCTGGAAGAACATTCTGGTGCAGAGGGGAACGGGGCGGGGGGGGGGGGCCGGGGGGCGGTGGGAGAGGATCCCCCCGGGGAATCTGGAAGCACCCGCCACCCTGGGGTTAGATAGCAAAGGTGCCCCCAGCATTGCGAGGTCCAGCTCAAGTGTTCCATTCGGGTTTAGAAACTGGGAAACTGTTTCTAAAGAAAAACAGAAGCTTCCAGTCCTGTCTCATTACCCACGGAGGCCTCAGAGCTGTGACCTTTCCCCCAGTTCGGAAACTTCTCTGGAAAATTCATTTCATGCCTGTCTCCTCTAGTAAAAGCTTTGACTGAACTGTTACAAAACAGGAGACTTGGCCCAGGGAACGTGAGACATCACTTGATACCCGGGAGCCAGCTGGCATCCTCGGGATAGTGCCTCTGACCCCTGCCTTACCTGAAATCTTGGACTGTGGCCTTTTCCCAGCAGAGGGGACTTTTGATTGTTCCTGTGCCAGGTGACTGGGAAGCAGACACAGCACATGTGTCACATTCTTGGACACTAAAAAAATGTCTCTTAGGCTGAGGTGGGGCTCGAGGTACCCGGACTCCAAGACTCTTCGGTCACCAGCTTTGGGTGTAGGGTATCTTGGGAGGCTTGCCTGGCGTCTATCAAATCTCTCTGAAAACCTCCATTTGGCTTCCTTTCTTTACAGGGCCAGGCCTCTGTCAGTTACTAGGATGCAGGCAACACTCAACTGAAGTGATAAAATGCCCCTGTCTCCTGCACGGGAGCTTTCTCCCTCAGAGTGTGTTTACAGCTCTGAGGCAGCCCCTGTCCATTCCACCATTTCCAAACTTCTCCCTTTTGCTCTCAGAAAAGAATCCGGCAATTCTTCCTTCCTTGACCTCTTTCTCAAACAAGCGTCTCTGCCTTGTCTGCTCTTACAGGGTCTCCTCCTCTTTACTCACTGCAAACATCTGAGGTCCTTCCTGCGCCTTTGCTGATTTGATGCCTGACTATTTGCCTGTGCCCCGGGCTCATCGAAACCCTGTCCTCTTTCAACTCAGCGTCCACAAACTGGATGCTTCACCTCAGCCTTAGCTTGAATACAGGCTTTAGTTCCTTCCTCTTTGGCACACGACTTCTTTCAGCAAAATTAACTCCAACTCCCCCCCACACACACACACACTCCTTCACCACCGCTCTATATAGTCAGACCTTGACTTCTCTCTCTCACTCCAGCTCTTGCTCTGGGCCTCTCCCTTTTCTTTTCCTCCTCCTTCTTCTCCTCCTCCTCCTCTTCCTCCTCCTCCTTTTTGAGGTAGGGTCTTCCTGTGTAGCTTAGGCTGGCCTCCACCTCACAATCCTGCCTCAGCCTCCTGGTGCTGAGATTGCAGGTATGGGCTGTCACACCCACCTCATTTGTCCGGTCCCTTAGACAGCTTGCTGATGAGAGTATTGCTTTCCATTTCTTTTTATGACACCCCCATGCTCTTTCATAAACTATATTGTTTGAAACATCACTTCCGTGTTTAAAAATTGTTCATAGTTTTCCACTGACGGCACCAAAGCCCCCATTTCCTACATACCACTTGGAAGCTTGTCATCGGCCCCCAGTCTATCTTTGCCTCCTCATTTCTCTCCAACACTATCCCCACAGAGGTGACCACATACAATTCCGGAAGGCTGCTCGGCTGCCCTGAGCATGCCATCAATGCTTACACTCCCTGGACCCCCGTGCTTCTGATTTTGTGTACATTTCTTGAAATCCTGTCCATGCTCCAGGCCCATCTTAGTATGATCTCTCTTTTTTATTCCCCCCAAGACAGGGTTTCTCTGTGTAAAAGCTCTGGCTGTCCTGGAACTCACTTTGTAGATCAGGCTGGTCTTGAACTCACAGAGATCCGCCTGGCTCTGCCTCCCGAGTGCTGGGATTAAAGATGTGAGCTGCCAAAGGCTCTGCCACCACCTCTGCAAAGTTCCCCAGACCTCACTTGCCCCCCCTTAAGAAGTCAACCCCCTCTCCTCTGTATTCTCAGACTAGAACAGATACCCTAAACCTGGTAGGGTAGGCCAAGAAGTTCTGAGAAGATACTGATGCCCAGGCTGTCCCTCATATCCCTTACATCAGCCCATTTAAAAATACATTCTATGTGCTGTGCTAAAATGCAAAAAGCATAACATTTCCTGTCTAAACCATTTTAAGTGCACAGTGCAGCAGCTTGAATACACACGTAACACGGCACCCTTCTCTAGAATTCTTTATCTAGAGTGAAATTGGACTATCCCCATGAATCCCATTCCTTCCCCCTCAGCCCTGTTAGCTGGCGCTCTGCCTCTTTTCTCTGAATCTGCCTGCTGTTCCTCACACAGGTGGAATCATGCAGCCCTTGTCTTTTAGGAGACTGGGCTTATTTCACACAGCATAGTATCCTCAAGATTCAGGAATGCTGAAACGTGTACCCCAAATTTCTTCTTTTAGAAGGCTGAATCATATTCTACTGTGTTTATATGCCACTGTTTATTCGTACACACACACACACACACACACACACACACACACACACACACACACACTCACACTGCTTCTCCATGTTAGGGCTTATGAATACTGTTGCTGTGAACGTGAGTGGACAGATACCTCAATCTCAATAGCTTGCTTCACAGGGATACAAACTGTTTGTACAACATTATGTGGTACATGTAAACGTGATCATGATGTGTGATAATCAAAATAGGCATGGGTTTGTTTTCACTTCTTCTAGGTATAGTAGATCCACAAGTGATTCCTGGATTACACAGTCATTCTGTATTTATTTTTTTTTTAAGGACCCACTGTAACATTTTCTACCATGGATGTGCCATGTTAGAGTCCCAAGCACAGGAATTCTAGTTCGGCTGTTTCCATTAATGTTTCTTTTTTAATAGTAATAGTCCCAGTGGGTACAAGGATTCAGTAATTTTAAAGGTCAGATCCGAGTCAAAATATATTAAATGAACATGTGAAATGTACAAGGAATCATTTGCACAATTAGTATTAACTAATAGAAACTGGTTTTAAGTACTTAGAAATTGATAAGCTTAAATCATGATTCATCATAAAGTTTAAGTGTACATACATACACGCTCCCATCTAATCAAATATTAAGACTTGAAAACATTTCATTTGTGTGTCTGTATATATGTGCATATACACACATGTGAGGATTCCCATAGAGGTCAATAGAGTGTCAGATCCTCTGGAGCTGCCCATTGTGGATGCTGGAAACCAAACCATGGTCCTCTGGGGAAGCATCGGACATTCAACCACTGAAAAAAATCTGTCTTGCCTTTTTTTTTTTTTTTTTGGTTTTTTGAGACAGGGTTTCTCTGTGTAGCTTTGCGCCTTTCCTGGATCTCGCTCTGTAGACCAGGCTGGCCTCGAACTCACAAAGATCTGCCTGCCTCTGCCTCCCGAGTGCTAGGATTAAAGGCGTGCACCACCACCGCCCGGCCTGTCTTGCCTCTTAATAGAATTTTAATGATCTAACAAGTGTCCAGGATCCTGCCACCCATTTAGAAGTTAGAATGTTGTACTGAGGTTAAATATTGCAGCCCTTATGTACAGTGGATGTAACTACATTTTAAAGGTTTTTGTTTATGGGTGGTTTTGCTCTTTGTTTCTATTCTAAGCCATGGAGGGTGATGTGTGCCTATTGTATTTGTTATTTTTCTGTTGCTTTGATAAAATATCCAAATGAGAAGCAACGTGGGGAAGAAATGGCTTGCTTATTTTGGCTTACAGCTACAGGGAGATAAAAATCTATCATGTGGGGAAGGCATGGCACAGGGGCAGGAGCAGGAAGCTGGTTGACCACATTTCATCCACACTTGGAAGCCGAGAAAACAGGAAGAAGGGTGAAGCTATGAAACCTCAAAACCTACCTTCAGTGACAAGCTCAAACCAGCAAGGCTCTACCTTCTAAAAGTTCCACAACCTCCCCAAACAGTGCCAAAGATCAAGTGTCCACAGATAGAAGCCTATGGAAGACAATGAAGCCTTGTAAGGAGGATCACGAGCCACCCTGGCTAGTGAATCCCTGCCTCAGAGAAACAGTTTTTATTTCATCTGTCTACACATAGGAAAAATGTATATAAATGTAAACTTACCACAGACCACTTTTAAAAGATTTTGAACTTTCTAAGTACCCTGGTGTCTTTCCCAAACCCTGGGTAATTCTCATGGACATGCAGGAATGACCATCACAGAGACACTTGGTACTCAGCCTCCTGGACACCTGCCTCTCTGGAGGTACTCTGTGGACCTGACTGACTTTCTATGGCTGCACGTTAGCATTCTGCCTCCCTCTGAGCTCCCTGTTCTGTGGATGGCTCTCCGGTCTCTCATGCCCCTTTACCACATCTTTCCTCATCTCTCTCTGGGTCGTCACCCTTCTCCTCAGCTCTTCACCCAAGCCTGAGTTCTGGGTCTGCCATCTCCTAGCCTAGCGCCGCCACTACGCCGTGAGTTCTATCATCCCCGCTCCACTCCATAGCATTTATCCCATAGTGAAAGGGAGTACATGGAGTTACAAAGCCTGGTTCATCAGTTATGTAGGAAGAGGAACAAAACACAACAAAAATATTTGTTGCTGTCACTTGGTATGTTGACCGGGAGGGCAGAACATGTCTTTATCGAAATTACATGGCAATTGTCGTGTGTGTGAATGTATGTATGTGAGTGTTTGTATGTATGTGTGTGTATGTGTGTATGTGAGTGTTTGAGTGTGTGTGTGTGCTCATGGTTGTGAGAGGATTTATTAGACTGACTTACATGATCAGAGCTGAGTATTCCTAGAATTCTGTCTACAAGCTGAAGAGTCAGGGACTAAGCAGCTATTTGGTCCAAGAAGCTGGAAGCCCAAGCGAGAGGGAGCAAAGAAGGAAGCCCCACTCACTCCAAGGCTAAAATCCTGGAAACTCTGGAGAGCTGCTGGTGTGAGGCCGCATCACAAGGCTGGAAGCTGAAATAGAGATGGAGACAGGGACATCAGGAAGTTGAGCGGGTCTAACCCAGACGAGTGTATCACATGAAAAATACACGAGGAAGCGACTACTAGTTTTTAAATGAACCTCGTGTCTACTGTCAACAGTCAGCAGCAACAATGAAACTGTGCTCACTTGAGAGTCAGGTCTGTGCATGGAAGTTTCCCTTTCCACTTTCATTCTACCCTGCCTCTAGCTTATCACATGGTGCCCATATTCAAGGCAGGATTTCACCTTCAGCTCACTGACTCACACACCAGTCTTGTCTGAAAACATCCTCACAGACACATCCAGAGTTGAACTTGACCAACCTCGTAGGCTGCTCTCTACCCAGCTAAACTGACAACCAGGATCTGTCATCATACACAGTCACAGAAAGGCAGACCTGGTTTCCTTAACACATAGAGCATCAGGATACATCGTGCTGGATGATGCTGGCTTCATCTTGAGTAAAAAATCATGTTTCCCCTTTGTTAGTTCCTGTTACAATCACTGTGTGCTGTGATGTGGATTCAATCCCACTGGTTTCAATGGGCTGAAAACAGCCCATGTGCGGCTATGACCTGCTTTGTCTGGGTTAGCTCAGTTCTAGAACAAGGAATTGCCTTCTGGATTCACTCTGCTGTCTCTGAGGTCTCTGTTCATGTCCCAGAAAAGCTGAAGGTCTTTGGAAGACCAGAGAAGATAATGGAAAAAGTGATCTGCTCTACCCCCACTTTGGGGAAACCAAACAGGTACATGAGACCCAAGCTGGAAATCCTGCCTGACTGTGGAGCTGTGACATTAAAATTTTCATCCTTTTCAGTCTAGTCAGGGACTTCCCATTTCTCCTAAGTCCAAACGTCAACCTAAAACCAACACTCAGTCAAGGCTTGAGTTGGAATGAAGTGCTTTTCAGGCCACTGCCCCAGAATCCCCAGGTTAAGTCTGCTGAATAAGCAAGGATAGCATGACATTCAAAAGGAAAGAACTAGTTTTTTGAGATTCAAAAGGAAAATACTGTAACAGTTTGTTTTGTCTTGGGACATCAAAGGGCCCCTCATTTGGGAAATACTGGAATGAAAGTTGGCTCTCACGAAAATGGACTAGAAATCACAGAACTAATGAGACTGTTATCTTGGAGATCTAAGTAAACTGGAGCTTTTGATTTTATTTTCCATGTGCCGCAGTCCACCTGTGCACCCGATCCCTGGGATCTTTCAAGCGTGTTTGTGGGGTAAGCTGAGCAGCTTAGAGTCTCCCTCCCACACCGTGTGCAGGTACGCACACATCCACCACCTCGCCCACACAGCTGGCCTGTCCACTGCCTGGCTAGAAACGAACTGTGGCTTTTAAGAGCCTGCTTTCTTCTTAAAATCTTGATCCAAGTAAATCCCAAGCTCAAACAGACATGACATCCGCCAGAGGCACAGAGGGACAGGCACACATGAGCTGTCTTTACATTTCAATAACAGTGGAAACAGGAGGCCACTAAAGTCAACACTTAATCATCTGAGACCTGTTCATGATTTGCTCCTCTGCTTAGAAAAACAAGCGTCATCTGGGTTACCCTCAACCCCCCAGCAGAGCATGGCCCAGTTAGAAAGAGGGGTACAAGCTCCAGGTAGCATTTAAGGCCCTTCTGCCCTTTCAACCCATGTTAAGGTTGTTGTAAGATAAAATACACGTTCCATAGTTTCTTCACCCACAGAAAATGTCTGAGTAAAGGTCAGTGAATGTAGTAAACTTTCTTTCTTTTTTTTTTCTTCCTTCCTTCCCTCCTTTTTTCTTTCCTCCCTCCCCCCTTTTTTTGAAACAGTTTCTCAAACTAGCTATATAGCTTAAATGATCTGGAACTCCTGCTTCTCCTGCTTCTTCAGTCCCCGGGCTGCCTCTATTAGCACACAGGAAGTTTGTCACAAAGGTTCAGCCCCATGCCAAATCCCACACTCACTGAATTCGAAGCTGGGGATTATGGGGGAACAGTTGCTTAGTGTAGAGGTGATTCTAGCTGCAGGGTCAAGTTTACACTTGATATTAGCCAAAAGGCCAAGAAGCGATGCGCAGGGTCAAGTTTGAAGTGCATTTGAGTTTATCCAATTCACTGTGCAAAAGGCCACCTGGTGTCTGAATATGTGTCAACCACATCCCTACTTAGAGATGAGCTAGAGAAGCCGGGTGTCTCTACAGCACCTGAACTGTATTCCTAGCATTCTTACCATGCCGAAGAAAACAGAGGAATGTGAAGACAAATAAATTGGTCTCTTGATCCAAAAGTCATAAAATCAGTGGTGTGTCACATAAAGGCACGCAAATCAACCTGCGCAGGTGGTTTTGATGTTATTGTTGTTCTTTATGATAAGGAACTAGACATACCAATTTTTCTCATTTTCAGTTACATATGAGAAACGTGGTTAAAAGCTAGAAAAATTTCTTTTATAGTTAAAGGACAGACACTGCACGCTACAGAACTTGTTTTCTTAAATGATGGAGACTTTCGTTACATTTTCTTTGTACCTAGCCTATTCCTTAGCCTCAAGTAGATGTTTAATAAACAAATATTTGCTCAAAGTGAGGCAAATATATCTAGTGGCAAAAGAAAGGAGAGAGAAAGGGAGAGAGAGAACAGAGGAAATATAAACGTGATACAGAGAAAAAACTTTTAAAGGTTAGAGGCAGTCCCCCATACCTGCAGGTTCAGTATCCGTGAATTCAGCCATGTTCTAAGGGAAAATCCTTTCACTCGCCTTGTATTGAACATGCTCAGATCTTTTTCTGTCACCGTTCCCTGTATGACACCTATTTTCATGGCACTTACACTGTATTCAGTACTACAAGTCATCTACAGATGACTGAGGATTACAGAGGAAAGATCCAAATACTGTGCCATTTTAATAAGGTATCTGAGCCCTTGAGCTGTGGGAAACCCTCAAGGGGTCCTAGGGTTACACATTCATGGATACTGAGGGTTGGCTGTCCAGAGAGGAGACATCAGGTGCAGAGGGAAAGGGGCTAGAAGATGATACTTTGAGAAACAAAGACCTAAGTCAGTTTATAAATCACAGGAGTGAGGCTCATGACCTTTAATTTAAACGATGTAGCTGCTAGGAAATGGAATATTCCCTCTTTCAAAATTATCTCTCAAAATCCTTGCCTCCAAATGCTGGCCGAGTGTTAAGGACCAGGAGAAGAACTCTGAGGGATGGTTCTTCCTGTCCTGGTCTCAATATCAAATGTCTCCTGTGGGCTCAGGCGTTTGAACACTCGGTCTCCAGATGGCCGGGCTGGCTTGGAAGCTTGTGGAACCTTTAGGAGGTGGAGCTTTGGTAACAGGGTGTGCCTAGAAGTTTGATAGCCCAGCCCTAACTTCCTGTACTCACCCCACACAGCATGCGTGACCAGCCGCCTCACTCTCCTGCCACCGTGTCTTTCCAACCAGACTAGACCATTTGTTCTCTTCAACTGTAAGCCCTTCCTCCATGAAGCTGCTTCTTGTCAGATAGTAGGTCCAGGGATGAGAGAAATAGCCAATGCACTCCTCACCTGAAAGAATTCCTTTTCTGGGGTACAACTGTGTGGATCTGCTAAGTTGCTTGAGAGGCGGTGCATGTAAGGAATGAGGCAGGTTCTTGATCAAGAGAAGAGAAAAAAAAAGGCAGTTTAGGTTTGTGAAGAGTATTTCTCAGAGTTGCAACTTGCAACAGCTGCTCGTGGGTTTAGGAAACGTGGCTCAGTGGAGCAAGGCAGGTGAATTCTCACTGCAAACCACAGTCCACCGTTCACCTCACAAACAGTTAGTGGCCCGGCTCATGCTTGGTTTCATGTCTAAAATCGGAACTTACCCTAATATTATATGAAGTGCAGAAACTAAGAAGAGTGCTCCCCAGAACTGAAAATGCAAATGCTTTCTGGCTGCTTTCCTATAGCAGTTAAGCAAAGAATACAAGGTTCATTTGGACGTCAGAACAGTTAATACCTCAGAACAATATAACCTGATGCAAACGCTGGAAGGAGACTTCTCTCTACTCCCAAGGAGGCACCTGCTTGCTCAAGAGAAGACATCAGTTCAAACTCAATGTGTAGATAGAGACCTGGCCAGTGGGTCTTCAGAGGCATACAAGTGATTCGTTTCTAGGCAAGACGTTTTTGTTTTTGTTTTTGTTTTCCCCCAATTAATACTTACATTCAGAAACACCTGACCCTGCGTGCAATTTAGCTAGGGTTGGACATTCACTTTATCATCTCAGGTCATAAACAAGAAAAGTAGCACACAGTTCCATCTCTGCTCTGAACTCTACTGTTGCTATTTATTTGCAGAATGTGGTATTTAATAATGTGGACGATAAGATATTTGATGTTTGGTGCACAGATGTGGAAACAGAGCCCATCTTGCAGTCAGTCCCAGACTTTCCTAGGTTTGTTTGAACTTGACTCGACAGCATCCATTCCCTACACATCCTACCCAGAAAGCAAATCGAGACTTTACACTTTTTGCTTAAAGAAAAACATTAGAAAGAAAGCAAACTGACAAGCAAAAAAAAAAAAAAACAAAACAAAAAAAAAACAAAAAACAAAAAACAACTCATGAAAAAAATGTGGACTTTCTGCACATGAGCACAAATGCAAGTCGTTCCTATGTGCAATCCTTCAGTCTCTCTGCAGAAGCCCCTCCTCATCTTCCCTCTGGGGGTGGCTGACCTAAATTTAGATGCATCTCTCTTCAGTCTCCCTGGTGATTTCAATGGTTACAATCCCACTAACCACTGTCATGGTTAATTTTAATTGTCTGCGTGATGAGATTTAGAATCAACCCTTTAGGCAACACCTCTGGGGGTGTCTGTGAAAGTGTTTCCAGGGAACTCTAACTGAGGAAGACCCACCCTGAATGTGGGCTGTGCCATCTGATGGCATGCTGGGCAGAATAAAAAGGGACAGGCTGGGAGCTAGATGGCTCAGAGGTTAGGTGCACATGTGCTGCTCTTGGAGAGGATCCTAGTTCAGCTCCCATATTGGGCAGTTCACAACTGTCTGTGTGTCATTCCAACTGCAGGGCATGGACCAGGCTCTTCTGGGTGCCTCTGTCACCCACTCACATATGCACACACTCACACACACAGATACACACGCATCCACCTGATTAAAAATAAATCAAAAACGCTTTTTAGTGGATGAAGGAGAAAGCATGAACAAAGCATGAACATCAGAGTTCACCTCTGTTTTCTGACTACAGATACAATGTGGCCAGCTGCCTCCAACTTCTGCAACCTCATCTACAGCCAATCTTAAAGCCATCCTTTTTTTAAAAAAAAAGAAAATTTACTTATTTTTGTTCTATGTATATGAATGTTTTGCCTGTGTGTATGTAAGTATACCACGTGAGTGCCTGGTACCAATTGGAGGCCAGAAGAGGACATCAGATCCCCTGAAACCAGAGTTACAGGTTGCTTGTGAATAACCATGTGGGTGCTGGGAATTGAACTCCAGTTCTCTGAAAGAACAGGAAGTGCTCTGAGCCATCTCCCTCGTCCCTCCTCCCAGGCCTTCTTGCCTGGAGGGGTTGAACCCTCAAACCATAAACTGAAAAGAACCCTTCTTTCCTGGTATTTTGTGACAGCCTCATGAGTACTTAGTGAGCTCCACACACATTTTCAAAGCAGAGCCCTGGAGCAATGGGGATGCACCTTTCCTTGGACAACAGCGATCACTCTGGAGTCAACTGAGTTCATAGAAATCTCAAACCGGCACAGTTAAAACAGGTTACCTAGGATTCCATATTACTATTGTTTTATTTGCAAAACATTGGATGTATAACATTTTCTATTAAATTGAGCTCCTTTTCCCTCTGAAGTCAACATGGGGCTGCGTTTACAGGGGTGTGTCATTTGGTTTCCCGTGTAACGTGTCTGTCTCTTGTACTTAGGAACAGGCCTTGGCAGATGCAGAAGACAAAGGAGACATTTCAGTTCCTAAGAACCTTTGTACACAAGGAAACCGAAGAAATGAATGTGTTTACGAACTAAATGACTTTGTGCAAACACATTCCTCCTCTCTGAGATCACACTCTTTTTTTTTTTTTATTTTTTTTTGGTTTTTTCGAGACAGGGTTTCTCTGTGTAGCTTTGCGCCTTTCCTGGAACTCACTTGGTAGCCCAGGCTGGCCTCGAACTCACAGAGATCCGCCTGGCTCTGCCTCCCGAGTGCTGGGATTAAAGGCGTGCGCCACCACCGCCCGGCTGAGATCACACCCTCTTACTGGTAAGAGAGTCCAAAGGATTGCTGTTCACTGAGTCCCTACCCCCAGCTAAGCATTTTACAGACCTCATTTCTTCCACCTTTACAACCAAGGCATGTAGAAATTATTGCTGTCCCTAATTTCAGGTGAAGAAACTAAAGATAAGAAGATAAAATGAAAAAGAAAAAGGGTAATGTTACCAGACAGCCACTACCAGGGGTTCAAATCAATGTTCAGTGCAAAACCAAGGAACGTTCTAGTGTGTGGTGTGGCTCTGTTTGCTAACCATATCACTTTGGAATTTTTTTTTTTTGAAAAGGTCTCAAAAAGCTAGATTGTTATAGCTGAGGCTAACTTTGATCTTCTGACCTTTCTGCCTCCACCTCCTCAGTACTGGGATTATAGGCAGGTACCGCTATGACAGGCCTTTGTGAAACTGGGATCAAGCCCAAGACTTCATTCGTACTAGATAAGCACACTATCATCTGAACTACATCCCCCGTCTATCAACTTGTCATTCTAATGTATCTTCCCTCATGGCTGATTGTTAAAAAAGTAAACCACCTATCTCCACACACACGTCTGTCTCTTTAAGTCCATAGCATAATGTATAGAGCATACATATTGGGATGAGACTCCATCCCTCAGTATTAATCTTGGCCTCTTTATGACACTTTCTACTGAGTTTCACTGTTCAAATTTCCATACCAGCCCTGTGTACTACTAGCAAGGTACACAGGCACTCAGACTCAGTTTCCCTTCTATAAAATGTAGAAATGCAATGTAGAAAGCTTACAAATGGCATCTGGAGGAAACTCACTCTGATATATGAAATAAGTGTTGCCTGAGTCTGGAATCCAAAGGAAGCCAAGGAGGGTCTTTAAGTTATAATCTTGTCATTTGACATTAGCATAAAATTTACTGAACTGTCTAGAGTTTTGAAAAAGTGTCTGGACCATTTTAAACATGTAAATATTAACCCTGGCATAGGTCAAGGAGGATCAAACATGTGAGTAATATTGCTTGTGCATGTGCCTTGACTGGAGCAGTTCAGCCAGTGAAAACTTTGTATTGAGGAGGACGAGATTCTGCTCCAGGCTCACAGATACCTTCATCTACTCAGCTATGGTGATAAGTATCATGAGCCAGCAGGGCTCCCTGACATAGAGCAAGTCAGTGCCCTACAACATATTCAACTACTCATCCAAAAGCAGGGCAGAATTCATTCATAAAATGAAAAGTGACTCCTTGCCTGTTGTGATTGAAAAATGATTATTATTATAGTAACATTAGTCATCGCAGGAAAAAGATTAAAGCAACTGCCCTGTTCATCAAGAGAGGAGTTGATAAAGAAGCTGTGGTATATGTAATTGGAGTAATATTTAGTTTTAAAAGGAGGGAAATCCCAACACATGTGAAC
The DNA here is from genome assembly GCF_049852395.1 of Peromyscus maniculatus bairdii. NCBI lineage: Eukaryota > Metazoa > Chordata > Mammalia > Rodentia > Cricetidae > Peromyscus > Peromyscus maniculatus. The sequence goes on along the minus strand of NC_134856.1, from coordinate 122,459,721 downwards.
CTTAATATGTAAATGAAACAAGCCAGCCACGCAAGCACAAATACCAGATGATTCCTCACACATAAGATAAGCACAGCTAGGCAAATTCACAGAATGGCCACTTATGAGGGCAGGGGAGACGGGAGATGGGCCACTATTTAATAGATGTAGAGTTTCAGTTTTTTCAGGATAAAATGTATTGGGGGTCAGTTACATAGCAATGCAACAGTATTAACTGCTATTGAGTTATACATTAAACATGGCTAAGATGTAAAAGCTTATGCTACATGTGTTTTTATTATAAATAAATATGTCAACCAAATCAACGATGGCTACCAGGGTGGCCTCCAGTTAGCTCTGTTGTTACTGGTCTACAAGGTCTGACAGAATTATCAATGCTTTTCCTGCCAGTATCTAAGCTCAGTGGTGTGCCACAGCTGTGCTCTGTGCTCCTCAGTCTAAACAAGAGCATGGGTCTCCTACCTTTAGCCTTTGATTCTTTCTCAGAAGACTTACAACTATGAACCTTGAATTAAGGGCTGTGTGTACAGGACATGCCTGGTGACCCCAGGGAACCATTCCATATGGGAGACGGGACAGCGGTGCCACTGTGCTCCTTGTGAGACAGTTGTGTGAAATCTCACGGTTGTCAGAAGTGATGCTTTTTGCCCCTGGGGACCTCAACAGAGCCCTAGGTGATATCCCAAGGCTTATCCGTGTCTTTTCCTGGCATATGCCCGTCACATCTGCAACTTATTATTTGGGCCATTTCTTCAGCAGGAAATGGTTGAGTCTCTTCATTAATAGGGCTTACTGAGATTTCTGGTTTCAGCCCTTCAGGTTAAAATTACTGCCTATTAATTCCCTTAAAAAGGGTGTTTGAATTTCACAAGTGTGCGGATTGAATATCCTTTGTTTGTCTTGAATTGGAGGAGAGAAGACAAACATTATATGCTCCAAAACAAATAAGAGCTGCCTTCAAGTCCAGCATATCCATTACCCAACAAGTGATTAGCTCTTAAAATAGTAAGGTAGTACTTGCTTTACTTAACCTAGACATTAACCTAGATTCCTTATTCTTCCTTCTATGACTTCCTCCATACTTTGCACACATGTACATGTTGAAGTGTGTGAATGAAGTGCATGTATTTGGTACATATATTACATGTTATAGTGAAATGAAACTGGAAATAACAGCAATGTGAGCAGCAACGAGAGAGTAGAGATTTTGTCTCTGATAAGCATGGTGCTTCTATATCACATTTTCGATCCCAACACAGCTCTCAAATAGCTCATGGTCGGCTCCACAGAAATCAAACTGCAAAGTGACAGCTCTCACCTTGAGTGTCTCATAAAAAGCCAAAGTCATCCTGGAGAGCAAGTACTACCTATTAGTGGGATGGGGCCAAGTGACCTCTGACCAGCCTGCCACTGGGGAGTTTTGGCCACAGCTGCGATTCCCATCAGCACCCACTGTCTTCCACGACGGGCTAGGGACAGCTCTTGGCTAAAATGAGGAAGAGGTGTTCAAAGGACTTTGAGATGAAAGGGCCTTGGGAATCAAAAGGCCCAGTGTCGTGGCAGATTCTCTTTAATATGGTACTAAGAAATGACCTGCTCTTGGCCTTTTAAAGTGTTACTTCCAACCTGTCAAGATACTGAAGAGGAGCCACAGCAGGTGAGACCACCAGATGTGATGAAAAACAAACTATTTTAGGGCCTAGACTGGCAGTTACATCAAGACCCTGACGAGAATGAGGCTTCTCTGAGAGCTTTCCGACTGAACCGGAGGAACTGGAAATGCCCTCGTTGGGAGCTTTTTGTAACAGGAGAACAGAGATGAGGAAAGCTGCATTAAGCTTAGCACATAAAAGAAGCCAATTGCTGGAGAAATTCTTCACCTGGGCTTCATGTAACCAACAGCATACTTAGGAACAGCCTGCCATATGCGAATGTGAGTATGGCCGGTACGTGTGAGCATCCCACGTGCTTCCTGGCCCAGTGCTTTGTGAGCCCTTCCAGAGCCGTGGAACACTGCTTTTCCCTTAGCTCTCTAGCCCATCTCCTTGTTGGGACTGCTTTCACTTGTCAATGAACTATCTTTATTTCTATTTCCAACCATGTGTCCTTGGGCCGGTTCTTTGTGTTGGGATACAAGAACTTGCATACTTTGACAGGTCCCCTTGGAACCTTCCGGTCAGATGACCTGGGACTCCAGTCTGTATTTCCTGCATATCAATAAGGGTTTCAGACTTCTTGTGGGAAGGGGGAGCAGGAGCTTCAAATTAAGTTTCCCTTTTAAATTCCACCAAGAACAGGTGTTTGTTCTGCTCAAGAAGAGACTTCATGCATAGCTAAAAGCAGTGATAGCCCCCTCTTCCATGACAGAGTCTCTTTATGTAACCCAGGCTAGCTTCCAACTTGTGATCCTCCTGTCTCAGCCTCTGAGTGCTGGAGTTGTGTCCCAGTCAGACTGGCCCTACTCCAGGGCCTTCCTCCACATGCCGTACTAAGTTTGTGTGTTTGCAATGCCGGTGCCTTGTGATTGGACTGCCTGCTCTTTCCTTACTTGCAAAAGCAGAGCTGTCCACCAAGTGGAATAACTTGCTGAAGCAGCATAAGTAGGAAGTGGCAGAGGTAGGTTTGAGCTCAAGAATTCCAGGGTTCTGCTTTCACTTGTGATCCCATAAGGTAAATAGCGTAAATTGCACAGACTATGTGGAATCTCCAGGAAATCCTAGGTGACCATCTGCAAAGCCCCTTCCCTAGACTCTCCTCTATAGTTGACACACAAGCCCAGGAACTGTAGTCCCCTTCATTCAGTGCTCCTTTTCTTATGTGGATTTCAATCCTTTCCAAGATTAACATTTGACCCTTTTGCTCTCCATGGCTCTATTGGTCACCTGCCCAACAATGGAAGTGAATAACAGAGTAGGTCATAATCGTCTTGGTCATCTTCGCTAGTGAAATGCCCATCCCTCTACATACTTCTGGGGTTGTGCAGACTACACAGCCATGACTAACTGCCCAGTCTTCTCGGTAACAGAGCCCCCAACATCACTCCCATTCCATAATTACATATTGAGAAAGAAAAAAAATCCATTAAGCTGATGGTCATCAGTGTTCCTTCCTACCCTCCCCTGGATGTGTCCATCCTTCTCCTTCCAGATCTTTGATTCAGTATGTTCTTGAAGAGGATGCACTGTGTCAGACATGCTACTGCATAGTCAAGTGGCTGTGACTACATGTAAAAGACCCACACAAGAGTAAACTGACAAAGTCCCACACGGACAGGAAGGAGCTCATGGAGTCCCACCCCTGGTAGAGGAGCTATTGGCAACTGACGGCTGTTAGGGGAAGAAGAGTCAGTTTTCCTCAGCGTTTTGGCTTCTGTGAACTTCCTGTGCTTGAGTAGATTGTTTTATACCCATGTACATACAGGTAGCACTAAGTGGACTCAGTGGGTTTAAAAAAAATTAGCCCATGAAATTAGCAATGAATAATGACAGGGGGGATGGGGAGGAACTGGAGAGGAAGGAAAGGGAGGTAGATTATATGCATATGTGAAATTCTCAAACAATAAAACATTACCACATTCATTTTTAACAAACATTAAAATAAATACAGCATTATTTTTCACCCAGTACTTATTTCAAGCTCTGTCAAGCAAACCACAAGTGACGTCAGGAAATAACCTCCTGTGTTTCATTTGCTTCTTATAATTCCTAAGATCAATCCTCAGGCGTGGTGGAGAATTGGATGACCTATGTTCTTCATAGCAATGACACACTGTGGCTGCATTTATTTTGGAGTGTATTCAAACACTGAAATTATAGTGTAAAAAAAAACTTGACTCCTATTATAATGTCAAACACTGGTAGAGACGTTTGAACCACATCCAGAAAGATCAGTGGCTGCTCCAGACACAATAAAACACTACACAAGAAAAATAGTCTGTACGTCTTACGATTTTTTAACAAGACTATCAGAGTATTCCATACTGAGTAAGGGAAACATGTTTGTTTTAAAAACATTCTAAGTGTATCTAAAGCTTCTCAGTTGGCTAGGAAACCAAGCTGATGGACAGTACTTCTGAGAAACAGTGGAGTTTTAGATGGGATGAGGTTGATCAGTTTAAGAGCTGCTACCTGACTCAGCAGGGAAGGACACTTGCTGCTTTTACAGAGAACTCAGATTTGGTCCCCAGCTTCCACATGAGGTAACTCACAACTGTCTATAACACTAGTTCTAGGGGAGGATCTCACAGCCTCTTCTGTCCTCTAACTACATGTGCAAATGTGCACATACCCCCTTCCCACATGTACACAATTAAAAATAAATCAAAGCTTTAAAAGATATATTAGCTTAGGAGCTCACAGTATAAGTCTAATAATAGAAATTCAGTAAACACAAAGATAAAATAGATTAGCTATGATCTGTTTTTTTCAATGCACCAAGTGGGCTGAAATGTTCAAAATATTGTAAAATTCCACTTGTTTATTTGTCAACCAACTACCCACATTGAAAATCCTTCATTTAGAAAATGAAAAGTTAATGCATATTGTATATAGTTGACATGTGTAACTGACAGAATCCCACAGAATACATTCTTAATCCTGCCTGTTCCCCCATTAACTCTTCAGTCTTCCATCTCTCTGCTCTCACAGCAGCAAAATCAGTTCTATTTTCTCCATTAACTAAGTCTTTCCTGAGCCCATTGAACATTGTGTTTTCTGTGCATTTTATCACATTGCAAATGAGTTGCCTAGTTATGAATAAAAGTCTAGAGGGAATCTTGCTTTTCTTAGAGTCTTTTCTCTCCCTTCATGGAGATCTTCAGCTCTGGTCAAAGTCCCAAAGGACAGAAGAGGTTTTATGTCTTTTATTTATGTGCAGCATAATTGCTAAACTCATTGGTACTATAAAGCAAAGCTTGCCACATTTGAGCACCCACTGTTTATTATGAATTTTAGTTTGTTAAAAAAATTGTTAGGAACACCGGCTTGGTAGAGGAGAGTTCTCAAAAAAGCATAATGATTTTCCTTGCCCTGAGTCAGGTGTGGATTGAGGTCAGAAGCTGAGGGTTAGGCTAGGAATGAAACTCACTTATTAACACAAGGAGAGAAGTGATGAACGCCCCAAGTCTTGAGTGCAAATCAGATGTGACAAGTCCATGAGTTTTTTAAACCAGCGCTGCCTAATAGGAGCATGATGTAATCTATAGAAACAACTCAGATGTAATCTATAGAAACAACTCAGATGTAATCTATAGAAACAACTGATGTAACCTATAGAAACAACTCAGATGTATGAATTCCAGTGTTTTGGTGGGCCCATCAGAAAAGCATAAAGGTGTGTGTGTGTGTGTGTGTGTGTGTGTGTGTGTGTGTGTGTGTGTGTGAAAATTCAAAGAACAAAATTAATTTAAAAACCAAAAAGAAATGGGCAATTTCATTTCAATAGTATGGCGTTTAGCTCATTTTCTATAAAATGCAATTGTTATTAATATTTAGCAATCTCTTTTCCATACTAAGTTTTCACAATCAAGTGTGAATTTTACACTTATGAGACATTTTAAGGGTCCCCAGGCCATCTTTGCTGGCCAGCGTGGGTCTAGACAATCTATTAAATGAGTCAAATTGCTTTTAAAATCTTTGTAGGGTCTTTAAAGCCAGATCAAAGCCCTGGCTGAAGCCATGACACTGAAACCATGACTTTACTACTGTGAGTCCTGACTTCTTTCATGTGTGCTTAGAACTCTAGCCATCTAACAATCATTTTTTTTCTAAAGATTACATTGTCATCCAATTCAATTTTCCACACACTTGTTCACTTGAACATGTGTTATGAGCACGCAGCACACCCCTGACACACACATATATTCTTACTCCCTATAGAGTCCTGTCCATGAGCCCCTAGGAGTTGCTTTGGAAATTAGGAAAACATTTTAAGTATGATTTTCTTTTTGGCACAAAGATTAGTGTTAGTATGTTCTGTAGTAAAATCTGATCTGCCTGGAGTACAGAGAGGCCTCATGTGGAAGCACACTGAAGGACTTTCTACGGCTCGATGAAAGACAAAGAAGCAAGTGGCTCTGATGTTTGGAAACACTGCATGCACTAGAATTCTCTAGCGTTATGTGTTGTGGACCTAAGTGTGGGTCAGAAGGGAGACCCAACACAGCCTGGTCATTTCTATTAGAAATTCCGTGTGATGTACAAGGAAGCTTCTAGACCAGTATGTTTGTTTAGCAAATTTACAGCAAACGAGGTCAGTTCATACACAAAATCAATGCTATTTCTTTAAACTGACAATAAATAGTTAGAAATTTGAAACTAAGAAATCAATAAAAAACCATTTATAAAAGCTGGTAAAAGTTACAAAACACTTGGGGGCACATTTGACATAGGGTGTGTAGTGGTTTAAACAAGAGTGGCCACCGTAAGTTCATAGGTTTGAATACTTGGTCCATGGTGGGTAAAACTGTTTGGGAAGGATTAGGAAGTGTGGCCTTGCTGGAGGAGGTGTGTCACTAGGGGCAAGCTTGGAGGTTTCAAAGGATTCCGATCATTTCCGGTGTGCATGTGTGTCTCTCTGCCTCTTGGTTGTATCTCAAGTTGTAAGCTCTCAGCAACTGGTCCAGCACCATGTCTGCCTATTTGCTAGCATGCTTCCATACCATGATGGTCATGGTCTCTAACTCTGAAAGCCCCAAATAAACTCTTCTATGAGTTACCCTAGTTATGCTGTCTTCTCACAGGAATAGAAAACTAATTAAGACAGCTAGTAAGCTCTGCTGAGAGAAATGAGAAATTGGAGGCTAACAACAAGAACAGATGCTTTGCCCATGGTTCAGAGACTTCCAGTTTTTAGGGTGTTTGCTTTCTCCAGGTATATCAATGCAAGCCAAATCAAAATACTATCAACCTTTTTTAAAAAAAAATAAAAGATGATTTAAACATTCACCTGGAAATTCAAATGACCCAGAAGATATAAAGCCAATATGGGAAACAAGAGCAAAATTTTTGAGAAAGCCTTGTGCTTCCCAGGAGGGTAAGGAAGAGAAGAACACCTTGATAGTAAATTTATCTCCAAATATGTTCACATGAAAGAATGTAGACTGTTAATTGTGTTGGGATTTAGGAAAAAAAGATAAACTGGTATGCATGATCTAGATCAGCAAATATCCACTTGGTTGAGACCACCCACTAAATATTTGTTAGGTATGATTGAAGTCAGTTAGGTAGTCAACTTGAGTGTTTGGGTTATGTTAGAAATAAACTGAATCTATGCTTGAAAAATACAATTTTTTTTCAACTGACATGTTATTTTTATTCTCCTGCCAGAGATTTATTCTCTTTTCTATGTATTTTACACCCTTGTGTATTCCTCCAATTCTCCTTTGAGCAGAGGGGAGATCACTGACTGGTTTCCACTCTATTACCACAGGGTGGGGGACCAAAGGGCTTATTTATGTCTTCCTCTGTCTAGGCTTCTTGTTTATCTTAGATCCAGCTTGTGCTTGAAGTACAATGGGACATTTCCCAAGACTAGGGGGAACAACAGGGAACTGGAGCTGTCATCCAGGCCTTCTCATGTTAGGAAATTTCCCACCATTGTTTCAAGAAGGCAAACCCTTGGGAACTGCACTGCAGGAAATGGATGGTTTTGCTTAGATGCCACACAGACCACAGTGTCACACAATGTGTTACGACGATGGCATCCCCAACTCAGCATCCTTCCTTGCTGAGGAAAGGTTGATTTTCTAGAGAAGAAATTGTTGGCTAGAGTTCACATTTCCTCTTCTAAAGATTTTCTTTATGCTTATGAAAAAACGATAGTAGCAGGAAGTGATACTTAACGTAAGACAGTAGGTTGGTGTTTAGGCAGGCTACTGCCTTTGGTGGAAGTCAGAAAATTCTTGGGTAACTCTTACATGTTAAGAGATGGAAGGAAATTTACTGATGTCTGAGTCTATAGCCTTAAGTGTACTTACTTGGGATAATGAAGATTTTACTTTAGAAAAAAATATATTTTTCAGCCATGCAGCCTATAAAGCAAGTTCCAGGACAGCCAAGGCTACTCAGAGAAACCCTATCTCAAAAAACAAAAAAACAAAAAAACAAAATACAAAAAAAAAAAAAAAAAAGGAGCATTGGAAGGTCTAGGACTTGCTATGTAGACCCAGCTTGTCTCAGACTCACAGAGACCTGTCTACTTCTGCATCTTGAGTGTTGTTGGTAAGGGCATATGCCATCATGCCCAGCTTCCTTTAAACATTTTAAAATAATGATAAAGGAGACGAACAGGTGCCATGGGCTTTCCTCTTCACTGTCAAAGTTGGTGTCCCTGTCTCTTCCAGAAGGCTTACTTTGAAATCTTCAGGTCTGACTGCTTTTAAATCTCATATTCATTTTTTGTGCTGACTGTCACACTGTCCCTGAAAGAAGGTGACACTTTATTTCTGTCTCCTGTCAGTGGCTGTTTACATTCTCTAGTGTAATTCACCCGGAAATCTGGCCACGGGTACTTACAATGTGAGTTCCTCAGCTACTTCTCTCTCCCAATGGACCTGTTCTATCAGTACCTAACTATATCAAAGTGTCGCAGTCATAGAAACTTGTTTTTACTGGTTGTGATGGAGAATCTTCAATGTCAACTTGACTAGATTTGGAATCACCTAGGAGACACACTTCTGGGTATGAGAGGTTTAACTGATGGGGGTAATCCCCTCTTGAATGTAGGTGGCACCATCTCATGAAATGTGATCCTACACTGGATAGAAAAAGGGAAAAGGCAGAAGCCAATCGAGTGCCAGCCTTCATCTCTCTGTTTCCCAACAGCTGACACCCGTGACTAGCTGCCTCACCCTCTTGTGGCCTCAGATAGACCTATTCTCAGAACTCACACTTTCTCAAGTGTGATGGAAGACCAAACCCTCAAAGGTATTTTGGCACAACAGTGAGATTAACAGAAAACATATTTATAGATTGCTTTCTGGCTCTTGTTTCCCCATGCCCCTCCCCCTGCCCCGATTTCTATGGAGACAACATTCTTTAGGCGAGCATTGACTGGAAAAGAAGTGAGGTGCCCTTGATTTGGTCTAGAAAAGCATAGTGGGAACCGCACAAGAAAACATGAAATCCAGCAGCAGCTTGTTTCTCACAGATCCCAGAGAGCAGAGGGCAGCATGGGTCATCTCCTCCCAGGGACAGTCAGGAAGAAGGGCATGGCTGGTGTGGAGATACTCAACCAGCAGATGGGGAAGAACACAGAGAAAGGCAAGAGGAGAGGAAGCTGTGGGCAAAAGCCTTTCCTGGGGTGCAGTGTTACCCAAAAGCATTTCTTAAGGGCTGTTCTGCTTTTGTTAGAATTACCCAATCATTAGTTGCATAAATTAAAGAGTTTTATTGAGACATTTGCATGCAGGTGCATTTCTTGCTTTGAGCATGTGCATACAGGCTACCTCCCTCTCCTGCCTGCTCTTCTTCCTTAACTACTCTGTTTTCTTTCCTCTCCCTAAAGTTGATCCTTTCAAGTCATCATTAAAAAATCAGCATCCACACATAAGAGCAAATATGCAATATTTTCATCCCTCTGTCTGACTAGTCTCACTTAACAGGACAACCTCGATTCTCTGTGATGATTTCTAATTGGTGGGCTTCCAACAAATAGTCAAAAGTGTGGGATGGTCACACTGTGACTAAGCAGAGGTAACTGTACCACATCTAAGCCATGGTCGGGGGCAGTGGCCAGTCATTGCCCCATAGAGAGATGGCCACCTGTTCAAAGCAGAGACATATTTGACCGACCAACCCAAGGAACCCAGAAGAAGAGGAAACTGAAATCCATTAGTGCCCACCAAGTCCTGTGCCTAACAGGGAGTCCAACTTGTGTTTATAAAGGGTAGTAAAGCAATATAAAATCACAGGAATTCACCATCATGCTACCATCCTTTCCACCAGCTTCATGACACATTTCTTCCCTAGGTTCCACACTTACACCCTGTAAGGCAGCCATATGGAAATCATTTCAGTACTATATATGGCCTGGCTCCCAGCAGACTCTGGGGCTTTGCCATGTTCCATTTGTTTTAAATACCATTTCACACACAGTCTGTGTTTGGGTAACTTCCATGGAGCTTCAGCTTAGTGAGCATTTGCTTTGAAAACTTCCTGATGGACAGTAAAAATGGGGATCAAATTGCCCTATACATTACCTTACTTCACTCACAATTCTACTGTCATTTTGGCAGATCATATTTCTAAAGATGCACATAACTGTACCTCACACCCCACATGGTCTTATGCACCAGGCTTTTTCTTTGGGACCACCAACCAGCTCCCAAATCATGATATGGAGTTTTATTATTAGTTTTGAATGCTCGGCCTAGCTTAGGCTCATTCCTGGCTAGCTCTTTTAACTTAAATTAACTTGTTTCTCTTTATCTACCTTTTGCCTTGAGACTTCTTACCTTTCTTTCATTCTGTAGATCTAACTTTCACTGCTTCTCGTGCTTAGAGCTGGTGGCTGCCTGGCTTCTTGCCTTAGGCATGTTCCTCACTCTCCTCCTTTTCTTCTTCTTCCTCTAGAGCCTAGATTTTTCCTCCTACTTATTCTCTCTGCCCACCAGCCCCACCTAGCCTTTCTCTACCTAGCTATTGACCTTTCAGCTCTTTATTAGACCAATCAGGTACCTTAGGCAGGCAAGGTGAAACAGATGCAAACACATCTTTTCATAATTAAACACACATTCTTATATCATTAAACAAATGCAGCATAAACAAATGTAACACACACAGTTAAAGTCATATCCCACAGCATAAACCAAATGTAAGACATCTTTACATAGCTAAAAGAATATTCCACAACAGTCCTATTTAGTTTGTCCCTCAGGAAACTAGAGTTGGTAGCAGAGGTCGGGAGACTCAATTCTTCTCCTCTGCATTTAGTAACCAGTAGAATTGCAAAGAAACAATGGTCCTGATTTCCAAGACCAGGTCAGGAAAATACATGCATCTTTGGTCTATTTTTTTGAAATTATAGCTCCCAGGGAAACTAGATTCTTGTGTATCTCTTAGCTGTCATGTTGGAGAGGACATGGTGTCAGTGTTTTCAGCAACAGCATAGACACATGGCTAGGGAGGCTGAAAGAACTTAGTCAAGCAAATAAGACAGCTCCAGGTAGCCCAGCTCCAAACACTGAACCACCACAGCCATTAATGTCCCTGTTGAGACCCAAACACCATAAACTCTATGCCTTGTCCAACTTCCTAAGGTGCACAGCCATGAGCATAATCAAATGGTTCCTTGAAGCTTGTAGGTTTGGGGATAATTTGTTATACAGCACAAGAAAGCAAAATCCTATTAGGTCAATGGGTGTTCATTCAGAACTTCCATGGAGAGATAGGAGATGGCAATAGAAGAATCATCCAGAAGCTCATGGGCCAGCTAGCCTGGAGTACTCAGTGTAGCAGTAGAAAGAAGAGGAGAGACCCTGGCTCAACAAAGTGGAAGACCAGAATCAACTACTGAAAGTTGTCCTGTTATCTATATATTTACACCATGGAGTGTCCACCCATCCACCCTAATACACTACCCACACTCTAAATTCATTAAAGTTTGGCTCATTGTCCCCTTATAATGGCTGACCTTGTCAACTTGATTGAATTTGGAATTGTCTAGGAGACACACCTCTGTATGTCTGTTGAGGTGGTTCCAAAAAGGTTTAATCAAGGAGGGAAGAGTCACCCTCAATGTGAACAGGACCATCCCATGAGCTGGGGTTCTAGACTGAATAAAAAAGATAAAAGGGGAGAAAGATCCAAACACCAGAATTTATGTTTCTGATTTTTTTTTCTAGACAGGGTTTCTCTGTGTAGCTTTGGAGCCTGTCCTGGAACTCACTCTGTAGCCCAGGCTGGCCTGGAACTCATAGAGATCCGCCTGCCTCTGCCTCTTGAGTGCTGGGATTAAACGCGTGCGCCGCCGCCGCCGCCGCCGCCGCCGCCGCCGCCGCCGCCGCCGCCGCCGCCACCACCTGGCATGTTTCTGATTCTTGATGGGAACTATCATGTGACCAGTCTCTACTTGCTACCACAGTGGAGTGTATCCTCAAGCCCTGAGTCCCAATGACCCTTATTTTCTTTAAGTTTCATTTGCTTGTCAAGTGTTTTGTCACAGTAACAAGAATAGTAACTAATGAACTCCTTCTTTTGAAACCCTTTTCCTGCATTTACACACACACACACCCCATGGCAGGTAGGGAAGGGGAAGGGGAGGGGTAGGGGCAGGGAGAGGGGGGAGGGCAGCCTACTCCAATCATATCTCACTCAGCCAGGCCCTGGTGGTGAACATCTGTAATACCAGCACTCAGAAGGAGAAATGCTGAATAGTCTGAGGCCAGCCTGAGCTGCAGAGTATAGCTTTGTTAAAAGAAATAGAAAAAAACTCCTCACTCTAAGCAGGATCATTTTATGCAGGAGTAATTGCCCCAGTTATAGAGACAGATATAAGGTAGAAGAATAAGAAAGATAGCAATAAGAAAAATTTTTAAAAAAACAGGACAAAAGAGAGAGGGATGATGCTTGGTGTTTGCTAAGTGATCTGAACTAGTAAACCATTTTTGGGTTTTTGTTTTTGTTTTTTCATGATCTTATAAATCTGAAACAGTAATAGCTCACAAGGTAAGTGTAACTTCTAATTTACAGATTTGTGAAATGATGTTCAAAGAATTTAAGTAGAAGCCATCTGTGGTGGCAACACACACTTAATCCCAACATTCTGAAGGCAGAAGGAGACAGATCTCTGTGAGTTAGAGGCCAGGTTGTTCTACATAGTGAGTTTCAGGAGAGCGAGAGCTACAAAGTAAGACCCTGTCTCAAAAACAAAAAACAAAAACAAAAGAATTTAAGTAACTTCATAATGTCAGTAAATGCTAGCCCTAGTTTTTGTTTTGTTTTAATAAGTGTAGCTCTCTCTAAATTCCATGTTCTCCCTCTTTAAAAAAGGTGATTGCTGAAAAAATATCCAAATAGCCCACGTGGAGCAGTGTTCAAACAGGCTTACTTGTAACCTAAGGATCACTTTGATTGCAACACTATACAGAATTCAACTCTCTGTTATACCACCTATTTGAATTTGACCCCAACACACTCTTCTCCAGATGTCTGAGCACAGCCAGCATCTCCCAACTCGCCTAGAGGCCAGTGCCTGGTTCAACAATTCAGTCTATGGAATTCAAAACCATTACATTGTACTGTATAGAAGGTGGTAGAGTAATGCAGCAGACGGCTCCCAGCTATAAGTTGCTTCATACCCAAGAATGCATTTATTTTTGGGCTCAAGAAAATCGGTGCCTTCACAGCCATCTGGTCAACCTCTCTAGTGGTATTGCTCATAGCAGCCCCTGTGAGTTGAGCTGGTTTTCTTAACCTTATATGACAAAGTGTGCATATAAAAGTTCTGTTTGCTAAGGCAACATAATGATTACAGAAGGGATAAAGAAATGAAGGACCAGAATCAAGTATCTAGGTTCTCTATCAATTTACTCTCGGGTTGTAAGGCATTCTCTGAGTCATTGTATAGTTTTGGGACTATGCTCTCTTGAAATCAGATTTAGTTTCCTAAGAACACACCCAGGGTTCTATAACTGATTAACACATTCCAGATCTGCAAAGCAAAGAATTGCTCTCCAGAAACATCTTTCAATGGCTTTTGCTTTAATTTTCTGCTTCATCAACTATTTCTTCATCCACTATTGTAGAGCACTCCATGTGGCTACACAGAGAACAGCAGGAAGCAGAAAATGGGATCACAACCTTTACAGTATTTGCTGGTCCCTAAGTGTTAGTTGCTAGGTAAGTCAGGCACCTTTAGGGGTAATCCGCCATTATCTTCAAAGTGCCCTTTTCTTTATTTTCAGCTTAAATTTTATGATACAAACTGAGCATCCCCAGGGATATTTCTGTGCATCTTTCTTATCTTTTAAAGGTGTGCTTCATGACCTTGAGCTAAAATGTGCTTCAGAGTTTGTTTCTTAAATGTTAGCCTTACTATTTATCAGTAATGTACCCCGCCTTAAAGAACGTCCCTATGTGAGTGTACATAGAGCCCTGAATACGGTTCCCCACTTTCTTTGTTGAAGGCGTCACTTTGGAGATGACTGTGATGTTTTCCTTACCTACTGCAAGCAGTAAGTCCTTCTCTACTTTTGTGTCTTCAACATGATTGTTTTGGCACTGAACTCATCAAAATCTGAGTGTATTGTGTCCAGTTACACAGGTTGTTCCCAAAATACCAGTAAAGAATACAGCCAGGAGATGACTATTCCAATAGGCAGTTGCATTTTAATTTCAATTATGGATTTATTCTTATTGCTGGATGCAGTATGAACCTTCAAGTCTCATTGTGAACTAGACATATAGCTATAGGGGAGAAATAATTGGTCCTATACCCCAAGTTTAACTGACTGATAGTAACTAGTAGTTAAGGGTACAGCTTTCAAAAGGTCTCTGGCATTTCAACTTTTGGAGAGGGCAGAACACAACTCTCCATGACATATACATGCTGACTTTTAGTTCAAAGTCAGAACACATAGTCAGATATATAATTATGATAGACAACAATTTACATGTAAGCTACTTTACCAGTAAGTGGCACTTTGGCTCTTCAGTCTGAATGTACTTCACATGACCATCTACCACAACGGAGAAAAAAATACAAATCTTCTCTCTAGAAATTCTACTGTTTAGAATATGATGTAAGAAGTCAAATTGTATTCTCAGACCTGCTGAGTGGAGCAGCAGACTCAAATGTTAGGATGGAAGATTCCAGACATCCCAGTGGTGAAAGTTTACATTCATTCCAATGGAGAAATGAGGACATTAGAAAAAGTAGGAAATGAACTTAGGGAAACATAACATCAGTTCTCAAAGAAGAGAGAACTGGAGGGTGTGGAGAAAGGGGGAAGGCGAGGAGCACAAAAATGGACGAGCTGCTAGAAAGCAAAACAGAAACAGAAAAGTGAACAGCAGCCTGGTTTACATCATCGATCCTGTTCAACATGACTAAAGCAGGACTCAATTTAGTTCCCAGCAAATGACACCCTTCCCCACAGAGCACCCAGTGGCTTACAGCAGAAAGTCACTTGAATAGACCATCGAAATGGATCTGAGTTTATATTCAGCATTCCTAGAACTGTTTCCTTTCTTGCTAATGAAAGGTCAGAACATCCTAGAACATTAGAATGTTCTCTAGGAACTTAAATATATATATATATATATATATATATATATATATATATATATATATATATATATTTAACATGTAATATAAATAATATTATATTTTAACATGTTTTATCTCCCTTCCCCCCTCTCTCCTGTAGCAAAATGTTTTCCTGTGTCCCACCCAGTCCACAGCTACTCAGACCCAAGTAAACACACAGAGGCATATATTAATTAAAACTGCTCAGCTATTAGCTCAGGTCTACCACTGACTACCTCTTACACTTAAACTCAGCCCATTTCTGCTCATCTATATGTTGCCACATGTTCCATGGCTTTACCTGTGTACCATTACATACTGGTCCCGGGACAGCAGGCTGGCATCTCCTTACCCAGCTTTTTTCTTCCCAGAATTCTCTTTGTCTCTTATTCTGCCTATACTTCCTTGCCTGGCTACTGGCCAATAAGTGTTTTATTAAACCAGAGTACAAACACATTATCCTGCAGCATTTCCCCTTTTCTGTTTAATTAAAAAGGAAAGTTTTAACTTTAACATAGTAAAACTATATATAACAAAAGTTATCAAGCAAGAATTATAATTACAATATCTAGTCTATTTATATTTGACAAATTCAAAGAAAATATTCTATTTATCCCATATTTGTGAGTCTAAGGTTTCATACCTAACTTACCTTTTATCATAACTAAGGAAAAATCATAACTATCTAGTCTTCAACTACATCAAAGACTTCAGAAGGATATAATATCCAAGTAAACAGGAAGAGCATTGTAAGCAACTTCCAAAAAATCTAGAATGACAGAGACAGCTGGCTACCTGGACAGTTATCTAAAGTTCCTCTGCAATGTGGGGGCATCCATTCTTCAGCCCACAGGCCTGGAGTCACTTCTTCCTGTGTCTGGCAGTTTCTTCTGTGAAGCAGAAACCTGAAGGACCATTTTGCCTTACAAAGTTCAGTTGTCACCTTCCTATGGGTCCTGTATGTCCAGTCGATAGAATGCTGTGGTGGGATAATGCTTTTGTACACTGGCTTAATAAAAACACTGATTGGCCAGTAGCCAGGCAAGGAAGTATAGGCAGAATAAGAGACAAAGAGAATTCTGGGAAGAAAAAAGCTGAGTAAGGAGACGCCAGCCTGCTGCCCAGGGAGCAGCACACAGGTAAAGCCATAGAACACGTGGCACATATAGACGAACAGAAATGGGTGGAGTTTGAGTGTAAGAGGTAGTCAGTGGTAGATCTGAGCTAATTAATAGCTGAGCAGTTTTAAATAATATTAAGCCTCTGTGTGATTATTTTATAAGCAGGCCACAGGACTGCAGGGCCCAGGCAGGACCAGAGAAACTTTCAGCTACACTCTCCTCTCTCTTCTCTCTTTCTCCTCCCCCCCCTCATTAAATGTAGAGAGCAGTATAAAAGAGACAAGAGGTATAATTGTGGCATGATAGTTGAGTGAGATTCAAAATGAGTCAGGGCAGAAACTATGGCATTAAAGTCAGTGCTTCTCGGCTGTACCACTCTAGTGCTTCTCCAGCCTCTGAGAGCTCACCATCAGCACCCTCATCTACGGTCCTCTGCCAAGGTGGTCCTATTTTAACAAGCCTTACTTTATTGGATCTGTACTTTCTTTGCCCACCCATGCCTTTCTCACTTGACTTTCAGCTTATAGCCATTCACCACATGAAAATATCAGCCCTAACAAGATGATTAGATGCAAACTTCAGAATAATAACCATGTAATATGGAACGTGCCATCAGTGTGGTGTCCGTGTAGTATATATTATGGCAAAACCCTGGTAATTGCCTGTCTGGTTTAATTTTCAGCTGAGTAGAGGGAAAATTCTTCTGAGGCTGGGCTCTTTTTCTCTTATTCTTATTACAAGTATTCGTACTGGTCAGGGAGCCACAGAAACCCATCATTCTAGTTTTCAACTTGGCAGATTTTCTGAGTTGGCAGCTCTAACCCTAAGGTAAAGCAGTCTCCCCTGCTTGGCTTTCCAGAGTTCTTACATTTTCATTAGAAATGAATTTCATGTAACCTTTAGATAATCCAAAATAGGAGTGTGCTATGAAATTATGGGGTAGCTAAATCTTGGGTAGAGAGTGGTGTGACCCAGGGTGAGGACGTGGTGTCCTCAGCCAGCCTGTCAACACATGGCTTCACTCACAAATGGCTTTCTCCCATCTTGGAGATTTGCTGTGGTCTTCCTACCCCAAAGAAAAGGTGGCCCAAATGGCTTGAAGGCAGGAAGTGAGATGGAAAATGCCTGCCATGGGTTTTCAGTTTTCAGCCTCTTCTTTTTGTACCTGCTACAGTCATTATCTTCCAACTTAAGGTCTGAGGAACATTTGCCATGATGCTTTAATTTTTAGACCTACACAAATGTCTACTGAGTGTTTGGGGTCCAGGAGATCCCACATCTAGGCTGGAGCTGAGAGGGAGAATGCTTGGAGAGGGGACAGAGGTCACAGAGGATGCCTGAGTAAGTCTTCATGTACCTGTAGCTGGATCTATCTAGACAATGACATCAACGTGGAGGCAGCCAGAAAACAGGAGATGGTACTAGGCTGGTAAAAAGAGTGGGCATAAAAATACCAATTGTTAGAAATTTTAAGTGAATAAGAAAAGGCATGGTTCTGTGTTTCCAAGAACTGAGCTCGAGTGTTTTTCTTTTCACCAGGGACAGTCACATCAAGCTACTGTGACCAAATGCTCCAGGCTGGACAACTTACATGACAGACATTTGTTTCTCACACTTTTGGATCCTGAGAAGTCTAAGAACAAGGCACCAGCAGATCTCGTTCCTAGTACAGGCAAGCTTCCTGGTTTGTAGGTGGCCATCTTCCATGTTCCCCCATGGCAGAGAGGGCAAGAACTCTAATCTCTCTCTCTTCTTACAAGGTCGCTAGTCCTGCAATGGTGCATGGTGTGTGTGTGTGTGTGTGTGTGTGTGTGTGTGTGTGTGTGTGTGTGTGTATGTTGGGGGGATGGGGGGGGATCACTGTCATGGTGTCATCTAAACCTAATACTCCCAAAAGCTTAACCTCCAAATATGACCTTGGTGATCAGGGTTTCTGTATATGAACAGGGCAGGGCAGGAGGAATGGGGGAGGGGGGACACAAACATCCAGTAATAGCACAGCCACCACCAGTACTCACTGTTGTAAGATGAGAAATGGACCTATTGAGCACACTCCTCCCCAGATGCCTATGGGCGGGATCACTATAGCCCACAAAACTGTTCTTACTCAAATCCACAGCCAGTTAACAGAACTCCAATGACGGCTCCTCAGAGAGGCTAAGCATAGCTCTAAGATGGTCTTTTATTATTAGTCATGCAAATGCTTCTCCAGAAACCCACTGGTGTGCCCAGCCTAGAGTGAGCAGGAGTTGGGGCATGGTACTTCAGCATCTTAGGTGTTGAAGGTCACAGTGAGCCTTGGGAAGATCATTCAGTTTCTTTCCTACTGTCATGTGACTCCTGGTTTGAGATCACAGGGGACCCCCAAATGCTATGGTCAGTGCTAACTTAAGGCAGCAAATGTATCCTCCCCACGCTTTCTTTTTTCTGTAGATTTCAGTCCCTTGTAATCTGTAGATTTCAGTCCCTTGTAATCCATAGATTTCTGTCCCTTGTAATCCATAGATTTCAGTCCCTTATAATCCATAGATTTCGGTCCCTTGTAATCCATAGATTTCAGTCCCTTGTAATCCATAGATTTCAGTCCCTTGTAATCCATAGATTTCAGTCCCTTGTAACCCATAGATTTCAGTCCCTTATAATCTGTAGATTACAGTCCCTTGTAATCCATAGATTTCAGTCCCTTGTAACCCATAGATTTCAGTCCCTTGTAATCTGTAGATTTCAGTCTCTTGTAATCTGTAGATTTCAGTCCCTTGTAATCCATAGATTTCAGTCCCTTGTAATCCATAGATTTCAGTCTCTTATAATCTGTAGATTACAGTCCCTTGCTACTCAAGTAAGTATAAAAGTTTGAGGGATAAAATTTTTTGAGGGGGGTGAGTTGACATTTGTTTTTTTGTTTTATTGAAAATTTATTTATTTATTTTTGCTTACAGTATATTCTGATCACCATTTCCTCTCCTCTTCATGGATCCTCTCCACCTTTCACCCATCCAACTCCACACCTTTCTCTCTCTCTCTCTCTTTAGAAAACAATCAGGCAAATAAACTAACGAACAGTCCAGAATTAAAATACACACCCACACCAAATAAAACAAAACTCACAAAATCAGAAACCATAATATACAAGCAAAAGGTCAGTAAGGTTAAAAAAGTTCTCCCCAAATACCATTGAGCTAGTTCTGCGTTGGCCTTCTACTGCTGGGCATGGGCCCTGCCCTTAAGTGTGTAAGTGTGGTTTATACACCAGTGAGACTCTGCTGAGGAAAACTATTGTTCCTGCATGAGCTGCTGTCAGCTGGAGATAGCTTCTTGCTTATGGGTGGGAACTTGTATCTATTTCTGCCTCTCAGTGCTGGACCCCATCTGGTTTGGACCTATGTGGCAACTGTGCATGCTGCCACAGTCTCTGTGAGTTCACACGTGTCAGCCCTGTTGTGTCTGAAAGACACTGTGTCCTCAGAGGGAGGATACTCCATCCTCTTTGGCTTTCCCAATCTTTCTGCCTTCTCTTCCACAGAGTTCCCTGAGCCCTGAGGAGAGGGTTTGATGAAGGCATCCTGTTAAAGACTGAGTGTTTCAACGCCTTTCTTTTTGCGTATTGTATAGTTCTGGGTTTCTGTATTAGTTCCCATCTACTGCAGGAAAAAACTTCTCTGATGGTAGCTGAGCTAGACACTATTACTGTCTGGAGGGCCAGCCTCCAGCAGCATCCAGAGTATACAAAAAAATCCATGAATCCAAGACACTGATTTATGAGTATACAGAATGTCATTAGGAGTCATTTTGTTGCCATGGCCCTTTAGCAGAACAGTAGTATTTGATTATCCTCTAGGTCCATGGTCTATTGAGTCTCAGGTTCTTGGCATCTGAGCAGTGTCAGGGATCAGTTCTATCTCCTGGAGGGGTCTTAATCCAATCAAATGAGGGCTGAATTTTTTGAAATCTCCATGAACTGAAACAAGAATTGGTGGAAACATAGATCTCACTCGTTGCATAATCATTGGTATATTTTTATAAACACAACCTCAAAGTTCTTTTAAAACAGCATGCCTATGAGAAGGAAGCAGCTGATGTCATTTGTTTTTTTCATTTAAGTCATCAAGAACCGTAGCCATCCCTTAGACCTTAGGAAAATACCAGTTACATGTGCCATTTGCCATCTTTTAGTATAAACCAATGTTGGTGGGAAGGACGAGTCTGGTTAACGAAGGAAAAAGACACAGTGTACGGGGAAGAATCTATGTACCAAAGAACAAGGTCGCTAATGAAGTGACGTGGTTAACCAGAAGTTGGCTTCGAGGATGGAGATTCCAGGCCCCTGAGCAATGCTGTTCCTCATGCTCCAAGTCTGTCTATCTTGTTTTCAACTCCTTGCCTGGTGGTTTGTGGGTTGAGCTCACTGCTGGGCCAGTCCTAGGGGCTAAACACACAAATGCACTGAAGACTTAGCTTACATCCCCTTAGAGGGCAAGGAGAGCTAGGATTTCACGACCTTCCTCCGGAATTCAGCACTGTCTCCAAACCAGAAGTGAAGCTGTTTACAGCCACTGTCTCCTTTGGGTCCTGGGGTGTTTCCCTGGGATATATTTGGTAAAGTGGAATTCTAAATTAGATGGAGAAAACAATCACTTGTTATTTATAATAAGAACTAAATGTTTTCCTCTGTTTTTCCACACGCAGCCTTGGTTATTTAGAGCGGTCATTTATGGTTTGGATACAAACTCAGAATGAAAAAAAAATAAAGCGTGCATTCATCAGTCCACCAGACCAGTAAACTCTGTTGAGTACTTATGGTCTTTCTGGGGTTACAAAGAACTGTTAGATGAACCTATAACCAGGCCACAGGACAGAAAGGTTATTCATGGTGTTTCCTCATCACTGCATTCCCCACACCTAGCACTGTATTTATTTAGTAAATTCTAGGTGCTCTACAAATATTTGTCAAGTACATGAATGAGATCAGCGTCTCATGAGGATACCAATTACGTTCCAGCTGAGAAGTGAGTAGGAATGGCTGTGTCAAGGAGATGGAATTTTAGCCATGCTTTCAGGAAGGGGTAGGGCTCCATGCAGTCAGTGAGGGGCAAGAGAAGGAGGTAGCTCCTTTGGGTAAGGAGACATAGTTGAGCCTGGAAACTGAGAGACCCAAGCATTTTCAGGAGATAGAATGGCTGGTGTGTAAGAGATTCAGAAGTAGGAGAACGGGCTGAGAAGGGTGGATTGGGGTCAAACTGGCTAGGAGGGAGAGGACCATGTATACTTGGAGAGGTGTTGACAGGTGTGAATGCACAGAGCCCTGGGTGGTCTCATCTCGGGTGCCCCTCCCTGCATTAGCTTTATCAGAAAGCAAGAAAGCAAGAAAGCAAGAAAGGAAGGAAGGAAGGAAGGAAGGAAGGAAGGAAGGAAGGAAGGAAGAAAGAAAGAAAGAAAGAAAGAAAGAAAGAAAGAAAGAAAGAAAGAAAGAAAGAAAGAAAGAAAGAAAGAAAGGAGCCGGGCGGTGGTGGCGCACGCCTTTAATCCCAGCACTCGGGAGGCAGAGCCAGGCGGATCTCTGTGAGTTCGAGGCCAGCCTGGGCTACCAAGTGAGTTCCAGGAAAGGCGCAAAGCTACACAGAGAAACCCTGTCTCGAAAAACCAAAACCAAAAAAAAAAAAAAAAAAAAAAAAAAAGAAAGAAAGAAAGGAAGGAAGAAAGGAAGGAAGGGAGAGAAAGAGGGAGGGAGGGGGAGGGAGGGAGGGAGAAATCACCTGCCTTCCTTTATACTTTTCCAAGTGAGTCATAGAATTATAATGTTCACAGCTAATTTTGATGTAGTTAGGAACAGAAAGAACAAATCTTAGAAGCTCCAAGAGATTGCTCTTTACCCAAAAACTTTAGGGCGGGGGGGGGGGGGGGAATAAGTATTGAGAGTGAGAGGAAGTGTTGATGCTCAGAAATGGCACCTAAAATCTGTTCCTTGGATTTAAGGGAGGCAACTTTCAGAGGGCTTTCTCTAAAACTACCTTATCACCTGAACCCCAGACCAACAAAAATGAGGGTGTCTTTCTGAAATATCCCCAACAAAGGAACCTGAACTCACTTGATGGGAGATGACCCTGAAGTCAAGCAACACCCAGAGCCCTGATGACATTTGTCCCCAACTCTCCTCAGTCTTTAAGGCCGGTTCCTTCTTCTAAAAACTATTTATTCTTCTTCTAAGTTGGCTACAGTCCTCATTTTCCCTCCCCCAAGAAGATGGTATGGAAGCTTCTAGATTCCATTGTATTTTGGGTACTTATCTTCCCATGATGCCCCAATGTACAAAACAGCTTAGTAAGTTTCTCTCCCATTCCTATGTACACAGTCAACTAACTTCTAGGTCTCAAATACTGACCTTCCACAGGAGAAAGAGAATTCTTTGGCCCCTATAGTTGAAAAGGCAGCGGAGCCTGGACGGTGTCATTCCTCTGAGTAGAACTATGTCTTCTCCTTCCATCTCTGCAAAACTAATGATCTCAGAAAAGCCCCATAACCTGATATATGCCTAAAAAAAAAAAAAAAAACCCAAAAAAAGTCAGGGAAAAAATAGTTAGAAAAAAAAAACGGAATAAAGAAAATCAAAACTCCTAAGATTAGATTTCTCAGGAAGATAGTTACAGGAAATTGCTTCTACGACAGGCAGAAGAGAAAACTTTTCTATAGTTAGCTTCCCTATCCATGTTACAATAATATTATTTATCTTTATTGAAATGATCAGCCGGCCTCCCATCCCTTATTATGTTATTAGCTGTCTAATTAGTTCCCTGTCCTTGTTGCTATTACAATAATATTATTTATCTTTATTGAAATGATCAGCCGGCCTCCCATCCCTTATTATGTTATTAGCTGTCTAATTAGTTCCCTGTCCTTGTTGCTATAACAACGTAACTGACAAGAAGCATATTAAGGAAGGAAGGGGTTAATTTGGCTCATAGTTCCAGGGACTACAGTTCATCATGGCAGCAGGGACCTGAGGTGGCTGGTCACATTGAAGCCACAGTTAAGAAACAGAAAGGGACAAATGCTTGTGCTCCTCCTCCTTCTCCTCTGTATTCCAAGGGGCCAGCACGCGGAAGGGTGCTGCCTTATCTAGGATGGGCCTTCTCCATCTAGAGACTCCCTCGGAGACATGCCCAGAGGTCTGTCTCTGCATGACTTTAGGTTCTGACAGGCTGACTGTCAGTATGAACCACATCAGAGGAGAATCCCTGGATCTGGTCCTTTATCAAGTCCTCTGACTTGGGGCATGCTGGGACCTCCTGGAGAATGGGAGAACATTGCTGGACACAGAGTAAGAACTCCGCAAACTCTAGCCTATCCCTATATATCCCTAGAGGGACTTGGGACTTCAGTCTCCTGAGGAGTCTCGCTAGCCACATGAGCTACAGTCGAGCAGACAATCGACTTTCTCGGTGTCTCACAGGCAACTGTGGGAATGAATGGACATGTGTACATACACACACACACCACCAACACCACCTTCCAAAAACCAAGTGTTACCTTTCAAAATCATTTTCTCCATTTCAATATCAAGGAATCTGCATGTTTTCTTAATACAGCTCAACCTATGCTGTGCTAATACAATAATTGTCTTCCATCACATTTACTCTGTACATCTATCAACTCCTTCAGTCCCACCCAGTAACTCTAGTCTCCCCCAAGGTGGGGTTTAAGCCATCCTCCACCCCTAAACTCCCATCAAAGAATTTTGGGGTCAGTCGGAGAGGAACACGTAAAGCCTTGCAGATGCCTCTGTGGCAGTGGCTCTCAACCTTCCTAATGCTGTGACCCTTTAATACAGTTCCTCATGTTGTGGTAACCCTCAAACCATAAAATTATTTCATTGCTACTTCATAACTGTAATTTTGCTACTGTTATGAATGGTAATGTAAATATCTGTGTTTTCTGATGCTCTTAGGTGATCCCTGTGAAAAGGTTGCTCGACCCCAAAGGGATCACGACCTGCAGGTTAAGAACCACTGCTCACTGGGAGGTGGTGGTGCAGCCTTTAATCCCAGCACTCGGGAGGCAGAGGCAGGCAGATCTCTGTGAGTGTGAGGCCAGCCTGGGCTACAGAGCGAGATCCAGGACAGGCACCAAAACTACACACTACACAGAGAAACCTTGTCTTGAAAATTAAATAAATAAATTAAAAAAAAAAAAAGAACCACTGCTCCAATGCTGTTTTCTATGTGTTGGGTACGTCACATTCCTGAGGGAGCATTTTTCAGAGATTTTTCTTGCATTAGAGTGAGAAGTCGGGATTTATTAGCTTTGTTTGAGACGGAGGCAGTGGGCCAAGTATTGTGAAGGGTGTTGACTTACTCTTCCAGTTACCATGACAAACTTCCTGTTGCATACATACATCATAGACATTTAGAGAAAGCAGAATGTAGACCATTGTGCAATGCTTTGCGAAGGGTTCTCCAAGTCCAACGGTAGAGCCAAAAGAATGGGTAAGATTGGATTTGAGGGAATGGGGTATTCCTGGGTAAAGTAATAGCAAAGGGTGTCAGGGTTCCTACTAGGCCACTCTGTCCAGAAGTGCAGAGGAAATTTAGGACATAGGAGCCCTGCAAAGGTAGCATGTGTTTATGCATTATGTAGGCATGCATGCCAGAGCATATATGCACACATAGCTGCTTGAACAGTAATCTTTATTTGCACATTCTGCCCCTTCAATCCTTTCACACTCTCCTCAATCTGAAAAACATAGTCTGAGTATTAATAATGATGAAAGTATCTCACGCATGGAAAGTGCAAACAACTTAAAAGAAGTGTCCCTGTATCTGTAGCATGAAGTCTCTGAAACACTCTGTATGCTCCTACTTCTTGAGGTATTAAAAATGCCTATTGTGGCAACTTTATTATTGCATTTAAAAAGTATTGTTTACTTAAAGTAACTACCCAAACATACCCTCAGTGCTCTGAGAAGCTGCAAAGATTCTGCACTTAACTCTCACTTGTTTTTAGAGGCATCTTTCTATAAAGCCTGGGGTATGCTGGGTTACTTAGCTGTCTCTACCCTGGACCTGCTACTTCAACAGGAAGGGTGGGGGAGGAACTGTTGATCAGTAGTCTAGGAATGCAAGTGGTTCCTTTGGCTTCCTGCTCTGCCCACATAAAGGAAAAGCACCATTCAGCAAGGCCAGCCCCCAGCTTCAGGCGGCTCAGCCAATGCTTTTTTTTCCCCTTCTTCCTTTTAGTGAATGCCAAACACTGTGGGATGCTCTGAACCTGCCATGCCTTTCTCAGAACCTTTCCCCGTGGGGTTCTGTGTTAGGCAGCCCTGTGGCCCATGTGTGGGGAACAAGGAATTCTCAAGGAGTGTGTTCATACTTGCTAGACATGCTCGTTGTCCCTGAAGCCCTGCATCACTGCTGAAGGCTGTGTCCTTGGCTGTTGAAGGAATGTGACTTAGCTTTGGGGTTTCAACCACTGTGGCAAAAAAAAAAAAAAAAAAAAAAAAAAAAAAAAAAAAGTTCTGAGTTCAAAACTTCTCTCTGGGGAGCCACTAAAATGGTGAATGGTGAAAATCACCCCCTCCCCCCACAACCCTTCTAATATGAGTTGGGACCTATCATGAGCTGACAATGGGACATCACCTAATCCCAGGTCACCTATAAGATATGTGTTATTGTATTTCAATACAATATGTCAGTGAAGTTAGACAGCTTGCTTGAGATGTGGCAGCTCATAAACTATAGTAATTTTCATCTTGGTTTCACTAGCTCCTCCTCCTCCTCATGGAAGGAAGGTGTGATGTACCAGGCCATTTCCTTTAGGCCAACCAGCTCCCAAATCATGACATGGAGACTTATTATTAGTTATGAATGCTTGGCCTTATCCTAGCTCTTATTTTAATTTGATCCTCTTCTTCTACGTTTTGCCTCAGGACTTTTTACCTTTTTCCTTCTGTAGATCTTACTTTCACTACTTCTCCTGTCTGGCTGGTGGCTGCCTGGCCCGTCTGTCCCTCGTTCTCTTAATCCTCTCTCCTCCCAAGCCTAGATTTCTCCTCCTACCATCCTCTCCACCCACCAGTCCCGCCTATCCCTCTGCTGCCTAGCTATTGGCTGTTCAGCTCTTTATTAGACCAATCAGGTGCCTTAGGCAGGCAAGGTGAAACAGTTGCAATACATCTTTACATCGTTAAACAAATGCAGCAGAAACAAAAGTAACACATCTTTACATCATTAACAAAGGCAGCAGAAACAAATGAAACACACGTTTACACAGTTAAAGTAATTTTCCACAGCAGAAACAAATACAACACAACCTTTTCTAGTTAAAATAATATTCCACAACATTGTGATTCATGTGTCAATTCTTTCTTTCCATAGATTGGTATTTAATGAGCTCCTATTGCACACCTGGCTGTGGAAGAACAGCCCTGAATAAGACAAGTTGGGGCTCTTTTAGATACTGGTTGCTGGAAAGACAATTCACAGCTAATGTGCTACGTGGTCTGCTTTCTGTCATTGCAACAAAGTGCCTGAGATAATTAGCTTATACAGAGAAACTTCATTTCATCTCAAGGTTTGAGAAGTTCTGGTTGGTGATCAAGTAAGTGTGTTACTTTTAGATGCCTGGTGAGTGTGTCAATAACAAGGGAGCATGAGGCGGATCAAACAGCTCCCTCCATGGACAGGAAGTGGAAGAGGAAGTGGCCAGAGTGTCAGAATCCCTTCAAGTGCATAACAGCCAATGACCTAAAGACCTTCTCCCCCTAGGTTCTACCTCCCAAATAGTTACAGGAGGGACCGAGCTTTTAACATGTGTGCCTTGGGGAACATCCAGCATCCAAATTATAGCAAGTGCTATAGGAAAAAATAAAACAAGGAAATGATACATTCCTGATGACAGGACATAAAAATGCTTCCTGTCATGTCAAGAGCAATTTCGAGAGTCCTGGAAACTGTCATGGTGGCTGTGATGACAGTATGGTGCTTCTACAGGCAGCCGAAGAGACTCTTCTGCCAGAGAGGTGTGTGGGAGCTCGTGGGAAACGCTGTCAAAGTGGGAATGCTACAGCACAGATGGACTGGATGGCTCAGGGGTGGTGATGCGACCCCGAGAGCCGTAATTACTCCCACCTTGATTAGAAATCGGCCTCTTCCCCTTCTTTCCTTACAAAGGGGTTTTGAAAACTGATTCCTCCCAATCTGGAAGCCATTTGGAGATTCCCATGAGGAAAGAGCTATGTAGTAATGTGATTATTGGTGTTGATTTCATTTACTATGACATGACTGGGAATTACTGGGAAAACCCATTACCAATGAGCAAATGAGTTTCCAAAGATGTGACAAATTAGCATGTCTAGAGATTGGCCACAACATCAGGAGGCTGATGGACTACCAATCTGTCTAAGCTGTGTAAATAGGCGCTGCTGTAAGTAGCTTGATTTAGGGATCTACTGAGAGGGTGGTCTACCCCTTAGAAAATAAGTAATTTAATAACAGAACAGTGTCCTTTGAGAGGATTATGTGCCCCAGAAGTTGCAAGGTTTGCTAATATTTCATTTGATGGAGGATGGGCAATCCTCTCATCTAAACAGTTCTACCTAGTTTTCTGAGATACCTGGAAATTCAGACAATGTATGAAAGCCATTGTTAGAACAGTTAATAAAACTGAATGTCTTTAGTCTAGAGGAAATTAAAACTTAACTAATGCAGAAATTAATTTCACACAAAATCTTAACACTATCACATTTTATAATTCAGACTGACTCCCTTGAAACACTTCCCAGGGTCTATACTGCTTTTGTTAACAAATAAAGCTCAAATCCATAATTAATTAAAGTAACAATTGACATAATGATCATTTTATTAAATCTTATACAAATTCATTTTATATCTCTTGAGAGAAATAATAACTGATTACTTAGAACTGTTAATACATATGCTTTTAATTTTATTATAAGTTTGTACATATATAACTTTTTTACAATTTCTCCTTGATTCAAAAAGAAAAGCTGGGTTGGGGAAGTCATAGATGCTAACATACTTGCCACACAAGCAAGAAGAACTGAGTCTGAGCCCCAGCTCTAGCATTAAAACAGCTGTGCACAGAAGCATTCACTCATTATCTCAGTAGGGGGTGGGGTGAGAAGGAGGTGAGGCAGAAAGATCCTGAGGTTCACTGGCAACCAGGTCAGTGTGACCAGTACAAAGTCTGACTATGAACCATGAACCCAGTGCCCTAGAACATGGAGTTGGATGTGGAACCCCTGAATCTGCTACAATAGATCCTGTCAATTTGAACAGGAGTGGGCTTAGAACCTATGTCTGCAACAGTCAGCCTTCAGCCTGTAGCCACTTGGGGCTGAACTGGTATTGGGTAGGTCTTTATGTTGAGTGTTGTGTGGCCACTCAGGTGTGAAAATAAAACTTAGTCCTAAGCCCACTGGACTTAATATCCACAAATTCTGGCCTCATGCAAGAACAAGTCACAAGATCCTACATCTGTGGGGACCATGTCCATTCAGACTGGCCTGGTAATTGGGACTAGAGATATCAGTTTGGCTTCTGGGGTAGCCTGAAGTCTGGGCTGTCCAGGTCAACTTGTTTATAAGTTAGTCTGGAACCAGTACTATCCTGGTGCTGGATAGGCCTGGAGCATACGTCCACAGGTACAACCTGGAGACTTAGTATGCGTGTTTCAATCTGATGATTAGGGCTGAGGATTCCTGCCTTATACTGAGATATGTATGAAGCCGGAGAACATAGGGACCAAGCTTTTCTTTGGGGCTGCTGAACTAGATGGCCCTTAGGAGAGTCTGGGGACAGTCCACAAAGGCTGCCCTAGATCTGGTGTAGGCTCAAAGCCCAAGGCCACTGAGGCCACCAGCATTGGGGCTGGTGATGGGACTGAGCCCGGAGTTTTTGAGTCTATTAGGCAGAACTGGCTTATGACCTGATTTGACACTGAGGTAGACATGGAGGCTGACTCCTTAGGTACCAGCTTGGAATCTGATGCTGTGGTAGCCTTCCCAGCTTAAGTTTGACTGGGCCAAACCCTATGTTGGACTTTGGAGCAAAGTCATATGTTCAGCTGCTCCTTTCCCCACATGAAGGGTATCTGTCTACGTGCTCCCTAGGGCTAGAGGATGGAGTGATGCAGATGATGCAAAACCTCCTCCCTGTCCTTTCTCATGTGTCCTTTGTTATTTTCAGTGCTGAATCTTATCTTAGTGCTTGGGGAGATGCTTTCACGCCTGGATAGTTGCTTGGAGTGATGTTTCTGTGAGAGAAAAGCCCTGGAGTGTCCTATTCTGTTTTCCCAGTAAAGAACAGGTTGTATTCAACTGATCTCAAAGAAATTCTAAAGCAATCTGCAAGTTTGATTCAAGTAAGACTCACGCTGGCTAGCCTTTTCTCAGTCAAATTAAGATCAATAATGGCAGGCAGAAAATAATTAGGTAAACTGAGCTAAGCAGGTTCAGACCAAGATGGCCAGACATCACAGGCAGCTACCTAGAGGGAACAAGCCAGTGGTGTGCAACAGATTCTTGTCTTTGTATAATTATCGCCATGATACATTAATGCCTCCCCCCACAGAAACCGTGTGACCCTTGGCAAAGACAAGACAAGCAGTCACTTCTTAGAGGCCACTAGTCAATCACATATCTCTTCTCTATTCACAGGCAGTAAAGAGAAAAAAATTCCATAATGAGAAGTCCAGATCCAAATCACTTTGTGGTGGTATTCTAATTGTACTGAAATATGATTTTGATTGTATGTTAATAAATAAAGTTGCCCGGGGGTCAGAGCTATTAGAGCCATAGACAGAGTGTGGCGGTGGTGGTGCACGCCTTTAATCCCATAGATCACTGTGTGTTCAGGGATACAGCCAGCATTGGAGACATACGCCTTTAAGACATAGAGGGCTGTACATACAGACAGTGACGAGGCAGTCACATGTTTGGGTTTACAACCAATGAGAAGGCAGAATGACTATGAAACAATGTACACACAAGGAAATGGCTCTCTTTTGGGAAGCTGGGACCACCGCAGGAGGAAGGGTGAGATTTTAGCTCTGAGCTCTGATCTCTTGGCTTTCTCTTTTACATTGGTTCTGTGTTTCTTATTTAATAAGACGGTTGGTTACATCTACACCACTTTGCTGCCAATTCTAACCTCACTGAAAAAAAGGCATCAGTCCTTTATTAACTTTTTGAACATAACGGATAAAGGTGATTTGCTCCATGGGACTAGATTTATCTGATATCAAACCAGACAAAAATATCACAAGGAAAGAAAACTACTTCAAACTATGTGATGTGAGACCAAGTGTGTGCATCACTTCACCCTAAGAATCATAGCCCAAACCTACAGAAAAAAGTCACAAGGAGTATGTGATGGGGACACACCACTAGGGTCTCCTAGCTGCAGCAGTTCGAACCCCGACATCTGCACAGATCAGGGAATGGCCACAAGAAGCCTCCAGAAGTGGGAGATGGTTTTAGAGCCCCATTCCCATTCAGAGAAGCAGTACACCAAGATTTAGAAGAGTCTCTCCCCATTTTTTTTTTCAGATATGTGCACTGTCAGGTTCAGCAGTCAGAATTTATTCATTTCCACTAGTATAAGGCCTTCCTTCATTATCCGTCACCAACCCAAGACTCTGAACTCTCCGCCACTCCATGTCAAAGTCTCTGAGAACTGGGCCAGAACCTCAAGATAACGCAGCAGTTAAAGGTGTTTGCGACCAAGCCTGCTGAGCTCTGTTTCATCTCTGGAACCCGCATGGTCGAAGTAGAGAAACTTGCAAGCAAGTTATTCTTTGACCTCTACACTGCGGGCAATGGTGGGTACACACATACACAGATGCATACCCACTGCGTAAAAGGAAGAGAAGTCTGAAATCTTCCTTCATGTTAGGGTCTAGCAAACGATCACAGTCTAACCATGTTTCAATAAGGTGTGTGCCTTTTACCAGATTCGAGCTGAAAGCTCAACACCAGACTCAACTGATCATTTGTGTCACAGTTTTATAGAGAATGAGTTAGGGATGTGTGCAGGAGGCCTCCAGATTTTCCTGACCTGGAAACAAAACAAAACAAAACAGGATGTTTGAGGATCACATGATGACCCAGTAAGTGGGGACTTGCTGGCGAGCCTGATGGCCTGAGTTTGATCCCTGCAACCCACAGGGTAGAGGGGAACAAATGACTCCTAAAAGTTGTCTGCTGCTCTCCGCACATGCGCATGGCATGCACGCTTACTTCCCCCACCCTGCAACAGATACATGTAATAAAACAATTGCAAGTCATATATATGTATGTAATATATACATGTAATAAAACAATTGTAAGTCATATATATATATAAATATATATATTTACCGAGACTATTTTAACTCTGGTGCCAAGTTCAAGGCTCCTGGAAACATGGAAAAAGTAAACACTTGGGATTCCTGTTTGCAGCAGATTCCAAAGCTTGTCCAGGATGTGCACAGGAGAAGTCCTGTCAACAAAGCCACAGGAGACACCTCTTTCCCAAAAAACTAACCTTACTTTTCCCCCATATGCACAATACACTGTTTATATACATACATATATATATATATATATATATTATATTTGTATGCATTATATATGTGCCTAAGTATATAACTACAGGGTACACTTAAAATCTCAGCTGGTAAAGTCACAGAAACACATGTAAACTTTGGACTCTTGTTAATGTTAATGACAAGAGATTTTTAAAGAGACCTTTCTAATCCCTTGGTGATTTAGAAGACTTCTCGTATCTGATTTAAAAAAAAAAATCACTTTAAGTCGCTAGCATTTGGTCCTATAATCACTGGGGAATGTGAAGCAAGGCCTCCCAAAGCTCCATTTCCCTCATTTGCCCCTGAGATTAAGGGCATCAAGAGGCAGGTATTGTGTTTGCTCTGGGACCATGCAGTCAGCTAATTCCCGTCAGCACCATCTGGACTACCTTCACTAATGCCATTTTAAGACTAGGAAGGTAAGGCCTGCTAATCTCTGGCGGATCTCTTATCACATGGTCGGATCTCTACCCACCCACAGGATTCTTCTTCCTACTAATGCTACATAAAGCCCTGAAAGAAAAAAAGAGAGAAAGAAAGAAAGACCCAAATGGTGGAGAGCTGCAGTGTAGGAAATAAACCCGGTGGATCATTAGGGCGAGCTTATGGGTTGAAGTGGGGACCACTGAAAGCTAAATGAACGGTAGAGGGGACGCCTGCCTATTGATGTCTTCGGGCTGTAAAAGGACAATGAAGGCTTGCGAATGCAGGGGAAGCTGATGAAAGAAAGAGCTTTCAGTGGAGGAATGCTTTCCAGACGGCACTGAGAGAACGCTCGTTTTATTTTATTGCACAATAAAAAGGAAAAATGGAGAGTTTTTAATCCCCCCTCCCCCAAATGGACCAGGCCAAAGCAGTTTGTGGCAAGCGCTGTGAACTCATTCAGAGAGGAACCGACATATTTTAGAGCTGAATTGTCTAAAAATAACTTGTCTCATCAGTTCTGGGACATTTTTTCAGTCTTTTGCCAAGAATTCAATTAATGTGTGTGGCTTTTTTTTTTTCTTCCAGGAAGTTTT
Source organism: Peromyscus maniculatus bairdii (assembly GCF_049852395.1). NCBI lineage: Eukaryota > Metazoa > Chordata > Mammalia > Rodentia > Cricetidae > Peromyscus > Peromyscus maniculatus. Next base: position 122,426,756 of record NC_134856.1, on the reverse strand, counting down.
ATGGGGTCTCGATATCTTTTACTTTTTATAAGGAAAGTCCACACAGCCGAGTGTGTCTGAAAAATAACTGTGGGATCCGTGGTACCAATGCCACTGCTAATTCCCAGAGATTTGGGATGCTCAGAAAGATCGATTAATTCATTTAAACTGTTCTGCAAATCACCACCACCCCACCCCACCCTGGTTCCTCTCCTCTCCTCTCCTCTCCTCTCCTCTCCTCTCCTCTCCTCTCCTCTCCTCTCCTCTCCTCTCCCCCTCCTCCTCTCTCTTCCTCTCCTCTTTCCTCCTCTCTCCCTTCCCCTCTCCTCCCCTCCTCTCTCCCTCACCCTCTCCTTCCCTCCCCTCCCCTTCCCTCCTCTCTCAGCTCCTCCCAGGGCTCACTTCTGTAGAATGCTGGTGTTTTGCTGTGTCTGGGAAGAGGGCAGCAAAGGGGCAAATAGAGACACAGAGATTGGCCCTGGCCTGGACTTCATCCTTGTTCAGAATGTCTGCAGATAGCTACTAAAAAATATTAAATATGAGAAGTGGCCTTGGAAGGGCACCAACACTTTACTAATACTACTACTTACATGATAAAAATCCTATGAAATACATACACTGGATGCCATGGATTTTGAAAACAGAAGACTTCCGAGACTCTGCTGCTCCTTTCCTATTCAGGCTAGCTTGGGCTAGGACTCAGAAGCTTCTGAAAAGAAATGAAAATAAACATTATTACACATTACAAACCAACATTTCAGGGACCATCGCTGATGGTTCATTTAGGAAAGCATTATCCAACAAAACCCTCAGCGCCATTAGCTATGGGTCCTAATATCACAATGAGCCAGAGAAGTCATTTGCTCCATCTACTACATATGGATCAGTACAGAGAACCCGCAGCAAGGTCTTGCATGGGGGTTCCGTTCTCTGGAACAGAACCGTTTTGCTATTTATCGACTGAACACGCCATTGCTTCTCTGCTGACATTCTTCCTTTGGTGTGGGATGCCTTCTGTTGCAAAGGCTTGGTTAACCATCAAGAACATCTTCTTGAGGGACACTGTATCCCTCCAGGCAGCTAGCTGCTTCTTCCTTTCTCTCTGCTGTGGTAGGTTTTTTGATATTATTTTGTTTGAGCCCCTTTATGGCCAAGCAAAACAGGAAAGTAGACAATCACATGCAACTTCTGCAGCTTTGTGTTTTTCTAGTTTCTCCCTCTATGGGTACAATTCTAAGAAGAATCATTTTCTTTTTCAGGCTTTGTTTCCTTGCCTGTTTCCTTTTCTGCTCACTCCACCTGGCTTCTGTCCTTTCTAGTCATTGAATTCTTTGTGACGATAGTAGCTGTGCCCTCCATGGTGCCTACCCACTGGCTGATTTCTAATTCCCGTTGTACTTTTCCTCTCTTGAACATCCTATGCCTTGATTATCGCCTCTTTAAAATACACTTAGCAGCTGGGGGTGGTGGCATACTCATGTGATTCCTTTCTTGTGAGGCTAACCAGGATGGCTGTGAATTTGAAGCTATGTAATAGCTACAGTCAGTTCCAAGACAGCCTGGGCTACATAGGAAAGCCCTGGGTCAAAAAGAGCAAAATGGGGCTGGGAATACAGCTCAGTGGTAGAGTGCCTGCCTAACACATGTAAGGCACTAAGTTTCGATTCACAGCATGTACAAACACAGAGAGAGAGAGAGAGAGAGAGAGAGAGAAAGAGAGAGAGAGAGAGAGAGAAGAGAGAGAGAGAGAGAGAGAGAGAGAGAGAGAGAGAGAGAGAGAGAGAGAGAGAGAGAGAGAGAGAGAGAGAGGAGAGAGAGAGAGAGAGAGAGAGAGAGAGAGAGAGAGAGAGAGAGAGAGAGAGAGAGAGAGAGAGAGAGAAAGTCTGGAAACAGCCATCTACAAGATATCCTCCAATCAAGATGGTGTTTTCTCTAGTGTGGGGGCCCACAGAGGTTTCCTAGTGAGATCTGAGCTTGCTTGACCCAGCCGGGCTACATAAGTGGATGACTTAACCATGTGCTTGTTTACCAGGTGTTTGGAAAGTTCTACACTTGGCTGTGCTGTGTGCTTTAATCTAGCAAGGGGGAGGTCTTTTGCCCTGCCCCTTGGCATTATTATAAAAAGCCCATTTGAAGAGCCAGGAGTGGCCAGTAGATATTGATCCAGTTCCTCCCAAAGCTATCCTGTGTTTCTGTCTGTCTCTGCTATCTTTCTATCTACAAGTTCCTCATCCCTCTCTCCTAAAGAATACCCTGGGTAAAAGTGGGAGTTGGCTTCCCACACTTGGGTGGCTTGGAGGCATTTTTCTCAATCTCCTAGGAAGATTATCTTCCTCTCACATAGCTTCCTAGATCCTAGACCTTCACTGGTTCTCTGTTGTCTTTGGTGATCTGATCCACTCCTTGCCTGAGTTCTTTATCTGCATCAGCAATATGGTGAGGACTCACACACTTTCTCTCCTTCCCTCTCTCCCTCCTCCTTTCTCTCCATCTCTCTCTTTCTCCAATGGAGTCTAGATTATAAATCTGAACGTCTACCTATATTGTTAGCACTGCCACAGGTGTGCTAAAATCTCACTAAAAACAAAAATCCTCCTGCCTTAGCTTCCCAAAAGAAGACACAGAAGAGACAGAGACAAAGAGACATACTGACCCAGTTCGTTTAACTAAACAGGAACAGAAGAAAGGAATCGGGTGTCCTCAGAACTCTTCTTTCAACTCCTGCTCTCTCTATATTTTCTTCAAACAAAATATAATCCCCACAGAGGGGTGGTACTCATCAGCAGCTCTGAATTTATGGGCTCATAGCTCTGTAGACAGAGTATTAACATCTTTTTCTCTCCACTCAGGTTAAGAGAAAGACTTTGATTTGTCCAATGAGGTTTCCACATCTTTGCCACGAAGCAGCCATTGCAGCCTGTGAGTCAGATGTTGTGATTGGTCAGACTGGGACATTCACATACCTTTCTTGTTATTACAGAAGAATAATGTTGGGCTATGTAAGGTCATCCAACAGGTTTCTGCTCTATCTTGAACATTCCCACGTAACACTCTCATGATCTCAATTTCAGACACATGTCTAAAATGGAGCCAGTGATATTTTCCCTAAAAGACACAAGAAAATGCAAATCAAAACCGCATTTCACCCCAAGTAGAATGGGTACATTCAATTGTGTAAAGTATAGCAAATGCAGGCGAGGATGTTGGTGGGAATGAGAATTTACATAGTCATGCTGCAGAGTACTCTGAAGTTTCCTTAAAATATTTCAAGTAGACCCAACATATAATCCACCCATCCTGCTTTTCTGGGTGTATATTCAAAGGCAATGAAATCAAGATATTGAAGAGATGTATGCATGCTCATGTTAATTGCAGCACTATTCACAATATCTAAGACTCAGAATCAGCCGAGGTGGCCACCAAGAGAAGAACAGATAAAGAAATAGCAAGGTACCAGCTCTTCCCAAGAGTCAGGCAAACACATCTTGTTGTGAACTCTGCTAGAGTTCATCAAATCTCAGCACTCATCAGAACATGCAAATGTTTTACTGTGCAGATCATAAAGAGCCAGGGCTGTATCAGTTCCATTTGACACAGTGCGTGACACTTTGTAAATGCTCAGCCAGGTTTTACTGAATGAGTGGTAATCCCACTTTATTATAGATTTGTGTGTGTGTGTGTGTGTGTGTGTTGTTTTGTATGTATGATGTGCACACATGGGTGTGCATGCCATATGTGTGGAAATCATAGGACATCCTTGTGGAATCTGTTCTCTCTCCACCCTTATCTGGGTTCCAGGGATCAAACTCGGGTCACTGGGCATCCACTGAGCCATTCTGCTGGCTTCATTAGAGATCTTTTCTGCCACAACATGAGTCTATTCCCTTCTTCACAAATTGTAAGGTTGTTTTATGAGGTCCATTGTTTAAAGGCAGAAGCAGTTCTTGCCCTAAAGAAATTATAGCACTTTGACTATGCAAAACTACTTGCTTTTTTCTTTCTGAGGAACAGTAGAAAGAGAGGGGAAATCAAGGGGCCAAGAAAAAGAAGCCTCTTGCCCTCCAATCTGGCTCTCCTCTCCTGATGTCGGGAGTTCAGAGACATAAACACAGCCGAGAGCTGAAACCGCTGGCAGAGACGTGTGTTTCCCTTGAGGCACCTCAGACAAAGATGTCACAAGCAACAAATGACCTGTTGTCACGCAGGGCCAGGATGTCCGCGACCTTGACTGTTATCATATCAACACTCTTGTCTCATTCCTAAATCTAAACAAGACACCTCTTAAAACTGCCTTTCGATTTTATTTTCAAAAGAGAATTCTTAGATAAGAAAAATAAGTAAATCAATTCACATGTTTTTGTTTAATTTTAAGATTTTACTTCGTTTTAAGCTTTGCTTAATCTCTAAACCTTGTTGTAAATTATGTTCTATGAGGAATGTAATGTAGAAAACCACAGGAAAACCTATACATACCCACTGCGGAGACACTCAAGCACAGTACTCTGGAGAAGTCCATACTCATATCTAAGGACTGTGTACTGTCCTCTTTCTACGTGACTCTGTCTAAATGCTCGATGAACTCACTGACTTTGATCACTCTGCCTCACCCTAAAGTGTGTCTTTTTGTTTACACATCAGGCGGGGCGTCTATGTGCACACAAGGGCAGGTCCTTGACGAGGCCAGAAGAGGGTCTCAGAGCTCCTGGAGCTGGAGCTATAGGCTGTTGTGAACCACCTGATTTAGGTGCTGGGGGCTGAACTCTTGGTTTCAAGAGTGGCAAGCCTTGCAAACCATCTCTTTAGCCCCTTGAAATTCTTTTCTGTGACGTAATCAAGAATCTGGCCTTACCTGAATGGAGGTCCCTAGGGAGAAAGAGAACTCAAACTCCTGGTGGACTCTGCCCTTCCCTTCCCCTCACTACTGGCATTTCTATTTTACATGGCAGTTAGTAGCTATATGATAAACATTTGCTGCATCAACTATCTGAATGAATTCATAGCATTTAGAACCTGGCCATCAGATATTTCCCTGGAGGGTTACGAGTTGTCACACAATAGGAGTCACTTACTGCTCACACAAACGGCCCAGCAGAAGGTGTGCTTACGATCCATGCCTGTCTATAAATTCTGAGGATTCCACGGGAATCTAGTGAGAATGCAGAGCCCTCGAGATCACCCATGCGGGAGATGCCAACCAGAGCTGTGTATACTGTTGATACAGTGAGTGCTGACTTCCCTCTTTCCCATGTTGGCCATCTCTCTGTGATGTAAGACTGGAAGTGCTCAGTTCTCCTGGCTGTCTTGTGGAGTCCCCGGAAACCTGGTAGGAGGCAGCTCAGCGGCCCCTCCATGGTAAAGTGGTCCAAAAGACAGACCAGAAAATGTTCCTTTAAGAAAAGTGCAACCACTAAGATTCACAGCTTGTATTAGAGACAAATCAAGTAGAAGTAATGCACAGGTAAAGCCAGTTTTCTTCTTTTCTTCTATCAGCTTAAGAGTCTTCTGTCCAAGACAGGGCGGGACAGGCAGTTGCTGTGTCTGAGAAGGCTGTAAGAACACCGAGTGCAATGCTTGAAGCAGCCTCCTTCCCCATTCTCCTTCCCCATTCTACTCCCCCAGGCCCTTTGCCCCCCATGCTGGGGCCAGAAAGTCCACTGTTTCCCAGCCCAAATCTTAGCTCGAGAAGGATCTGAAACTCATTTACATTCAAATACAAATGAGGATTTGCAGCTGAGAGCGCTACCTCTGCACATGCTGCTTCTTAAATGTTGCAGCAATATTTCCACTCAGCTTCAGCAAAGAGCAAGATGCCATCTTTAGGAGGATCACACCTGACTAGCTGGCATTTTAAAGATGGATCTGTGCTGGAAAATCCTGAAGCCTGGCATCACTGGGATGTAGACAAATCAGCCCTGTTTTTTGAAAGCACCAAGAGTCAACAAGGGTTAGAATCGAATCCAGACTGTGAGGCATGGTGTCTTAATTTCTTTGTGAAGGAGCTATAGACCTGTTTGGTAGTCCTCAAATCATCTGAATTTAAAAATCACAGAGTATGTCTATGATGGCAACCAAAACTTCTGAGATGACTTTCTAAGCATTAACCCCACCCCTCCGAAACTGATTTTTGTATAAAGCATTTAAACAAATGGGATCAATTATGGAGAATAGCAAATGAGAAAATTAAAGATCGGCTCCTGGCAGTTCACGCCTCAGTTCAAGAGAGTTGGCTCCTATTAGAATCAAATCTCACTTCCTTGTAGCCTCATTTGAAAGAGGTGAGCCTGACTTCCCCCACTTTGTGCTCTCCTCAGCTGTCAATTGTAATCGTTGCAAAAGAGCGTCTCTTTCCTCTATGGGCCATTCTGCACCTCGCTGATAGGCTCACCTTCCTATAGGACAGTACTGGGCGTGCCTATGGAATCCACATCCTCACCAAGTCTACCCAGAAGCATCAGCTACCTTTTTAAAAGAATGTGTTGCTTCTCTGTGTAGACGTTTCCTCCCTGCTGACTAGTGTTCATACAGCCCAAGGTGCTATATAGGCAGCTGGGGGAGAAAAGCCAACAGATTTCCCACCTGTAGCCCCTGCATGCTATAATACTGATTTTTCAAGCAAGATTTATCCATTAGTGTAATAGTGGTGTGGCTGCTTAGCGGGTAACCAACCACTCACTCTCTGACTGGATTTGAGGCCTGGGAGGGAACACATGCCTGGTACTGTAAAACTGGCTGGGGAGGTCACAGCTAGTAGGAGATAATGTACCACTGAATGTTCTGCTAAATGGACATGTAGCCAAACTGCCTCCTAAATATTTATGTTTATATCCAAGACTAGTGCTGCCCTCAGCCTGGGTCAGAGAACCTGCTTTTTACTGAGGGAGACAGTTATGTCAGAGACTTAACAGCTGGTCAAGGTGCCGAGCACAGGTGACCGCTGTGTGCTCAGCCCTAAGCACGAAAGCTGTATCACTCCTTCCAAGGCTCAAAGAGTATTTCAGAAGAGGGTGTGGAAGGACTGTAAACCCGAGGATGGAGAACACTATGAACCACTGTCTTCTGGACATGGCATGGACACAGCCATCACGAACACACAACAACTATACATAAAAACAAGAAAGAAAGAAAGAAAGAAAGAAAGAAAGAAAGAAAGAAAGAAAGAAAGAAAGAAAGAAAGAAAGGAAGGAAGGAAGGAAGGAAGGAAGGAAGGAAGGAAGGAAGGAAGGAAGGAAGGAAGGAAGAAAGAAAGAAAGAAAGAAAGAAAGAAAGAAAGAAAGAAAGAAAGAAAGAAAGAAAGAAAGAGAAAGGAAGAAAGAGACAGAGAGAGAGAGGAAGAAAGAAAGACAGACACAAGGGAGAGGAGGAGGAGTTGGAAAGAAGGGAGTCATCAAGAGCAGAAGAGGGATGGGGGCTGAATATGATCACAAGACATTCTACATGTATGAAATTGTTTTTAAAGGAAATGTTCACAGTACTATCATTGTGTTACCAAATTCCTACCAAAGGGTGTGTATCAGAGATTGTATTACATTTTAAATATTAAAATGTCTCTATATAAAAAATTCAAAGGCAAGTTCTTGCTCCCAATTTTCAAAGCCTCCATGTGATTTCGGCCAGGCTGCTCTTTTGACCTCCATACATACCACCTCTGACCTGCTCTTAGGTTCATTAGGACTTCATGGATCCTGGAAGAACTCCTGTCTCTCTGATGGCCTCTGTCTCAAGGATGCTGCCTTGTGGCTCCCTTATCCCAGAATGTATTTCTCCCAGGTGCTCACACAACTCAAAAATGGCCTTCTCCTATGGCAGTCCCTTGGGGTCATTCATGCTACTTGTGTGTTTGTTCGCAGACTTTTCCAGTCTGACTTCACTTGGCCCATTTGTTTTCTTATATCTCTGGCTTTGATGAGTACCTGGTTTTCCCGCCTACTGTTCACTGTTGTGTAGGTAGCAGCTGACACATCATTAGCTTTCCTTCATGGTTCTGCACAAAACCAAGGCATTCCTCTGTAACAGTCTTTCCAGGTTTCACATCATATTAAAAATCAAGTTCCCATTTCTGGATTCCCGAGTGTCCTAATGCACTCACTAAACTGTACTCAGGAAGTGTCGTTATTATAACAATTAGCACACTCTGTTAAAATCACCTGCATGGGCCTGTCCTCCTGACCTTTCATCCTGAACATGGAGTGAGTATGTGGATCAGTATTAATCGGCGTCAGGTGGGAGGGTTTGTTTGTTTGGTTTTTAAGTATAGACTATAAAGCCTGGCACTAGCCCTACTGAGTCACAGAATCTGGGCTGAGGTGAATGCTCACAGAGCACACACACACCTCCTAGTTACTAGCAGAACCATATTGGGCCCAATATGTATCAGATGAACTAGTCAGCATTCCACTGGCTCTCTCATGGGCAGCTGAAGTTAATAGTGTTCAAATTTTAACTAGTACGGGGATCCCTCAAAGACTGTTTGCCTTCCTCTTCCACATATAATGCTAGATCGGCTTCTGAATGGCTAACTGAGGTGACCCCCGAAGATGCTCAGCCTAAGTGGGAGAGACGTTAAGCACATGCACTGTGACAACCTACCTAACCCACTCCATCAACAGTAGCGAGGCTCTGACAGCCAAGGGAAAGTCCCAGTGCACTGAGGAGACGGCAATGCCAGAATCTGGCCACCAGTTGGTTGCAGGGAGGGCCAGGGACAACCGCTGGAGTCCTGCTTCAGAAATGGGGTGTAGGTGGTCTCATAGTTCAGGAATAGAGTGAGGTTGTGTGTCAGGAGAGATTTGGGGGCTCCAAAACAGGTTGCAGACCTGGCCTATGTTGAGTGCTTACTGAGTCAGACCCCCACCCTGACCATTGCGTCCTTGGCCCATTCACAGCCACACAGTCCTGCACCCAAAGCAGCCTGTTTCAACAACCTGACCTTCCTCCACAAACCCGTACCTCCTCCCTTTGTACAGATTTCAATCTTAGCTGATAACTGGGTTTCCTGTCTCACAGAAAAAGCAGAAGCACTCTGAAGACAATATGGATAGGCATGAACCTCAGCTGCCATTCCCACGCCTGGAGGCTGCCCTGCTCTTGTTTAGAAGCCAAGCTCTCGGCTAGCTTCCTGTGGCCGGCTCCCTTTTGCCGGCTCAGGAACTCCATTCTAACAATCCTGTCTGCTCTTCTGGGATCATTAAGCTGTCTGTGTCTGGGGCTGGAGATGTAGCTGTCAGAGAAGTGTGTGAACTTTCTGTTAGCTGGCTTCCTTTATCGTCCAGGGATATTAGCTCTCTTAGCTAAAAGAAAACAAGTCTTTGCTGGCACAATCCTTCTTTGTCCATCACCCCGTCCTTCTGTTCCCATAGACAACAAAACTCGCTCGCCTGCTTCTTGCTTCTTTTTTTGTTTGTTTGTTTGTTTTTTGTTTTTTGTTTTTTCGAGACAGGGTTTCTCTGTGTAGCTTTGTGCCTTTCCTGGAACTCACTTGGTAGCCCAGGCTGGCCTCGAACTCACAGAGATCCGCCTGGCTCTGCCTCCCGAGTGCTGGGATTAAAGGCGTGCGCTACCACCGCCTGGCTGCTTCTTGCTTCTTGATTGACTCATGCCATGCAGGAGATTGAACCCAGAGCCTTGTGCACCTGTAGCCCTGAATCTTGTTCTTTTGAAACAGCATCTTACTCTGTAGCTCAGGCTAGCCTCCAACTCACAGCCTTCTGCATCTGCCTCAGCTTTCCTAGTACTGGGATTATAGGCATCAACCACCATGCCCAGCTGCCAATCTTCTTCGAAAATTTTTTTTAAAATTTTTTGTTAAAATATAATTATGTCATTTCTCCATTTTCTTTCTTCCCTTTAACCTTTGCCAGTCCCCTCCCTCTAGTCCTTCCCATGGAAGGACTTCCTTTTAATCCCTCTTCAATTCATGGCCACTTTTCCTGTTATGTCTGTGTGTGTGTGTGTGTGTGTGTGTGTGTGTGTGTGTGTGTGTGTGTGCATAAATATACAAATACAACATGCTGAGCCTGTTTAATGTTGCTTGCATGTACATGATTTCAGAGCTGACCACTTGGTTTTGGACAACCAATTATGGAGATCACACCCTGGGAAGGCATATCCTCCCTCCCTCAGCAGCCGTTAGTTGCCTATAGTTCTTTGTCTAGTAGTGGAGCTCCGAGAGATTTCCCCTTCCATGTTAGCATGTCCATTGGTGCTGCCATTGTTCAGGTCTCACTCTGGCAGCTGTATGTTGAAGTATTTGGGGTGTAGAGTCTCTGTCCAGGAGACCCAGTCTCACTGCAGACTTCCTGGTCCCCTGGCTATTAAAGCTTTTCTGCCCTTTTTCCTTGGTGATCCTTAGGTGCAGGATCTGCATTGCAGATGTGTCCATTGGGGCCCATCCTCAATGTTCATGTTGGGCTCCCTCTCTGGCAGTCACTTTGAGTTGTCACACCTGATTCCTAGTCGTCATTTGTCTCTCTGTTCCATGTGCAGCTTCCCTGGGATCCTACTCAGAGATCCCGTCTCTGATGTCCTCTGCTAATGCTCTTACTTCTATCTCCAGCCAGGACTTCTTTCATAACACTCCACATTCCTGTATTTATCACTCTCTTTAGCATCTCATCTAACCAAATGAAGTCTCTAGTCCCATTCCCACTGGTTCCTCTTTGGTCATCTCATTTCTAAAAATGACAACTTCATTTTTGATTTTCTGGGGCCAATATTTCTGATCTGAGTCTTGCTTTCTTCCCTCCACTTCTTAACCTAATAGGTCTCATGGCTCACATGTTCAATTGTATGTTTTATTCTTCCATCTTCTCAGGGTTTCACTGCTCTGCCATCCTGGCTCCAGCCTTCATCACCTCTGACTCTGCCTATCCTGGTGGCCGCTAGAGGAGTAGTCCTCAACCTGTGGGTCTCGACCCTTTTGGGGCTAGAACAACACTTTCACAGGGGTCACATGTCAGACACCCTGCATATCAGATATTTACATTGTAATTCCTAACAGTCACAAATTACAGTTATGAAGTGTCAATGAAGTAATTTTATGGTTGGGTTATCACAACATGGGGAACTATATTAAAGGGTCACAGCATTAGGAAGGTTGAGACCACTGCTCTACAGTGTAAGGTGGAGGCTCTCCTTAAATCAAGCAATGGCTCCACATTGTACTCACATCCGAAGCTCTAACTCTGCCCACAGCTCCCTCCCACCACCCATCCTTGCTGCCTCTCTGCTCTTGTTTCCTCCATCTTCCTTCTTGTTTACTTCATCCTGGTGATCGAAAGGTTCCTTGAGGATGCCAGCGGCAGCTCCACCCCAGGCTTCCTTACTTCTTTTTGTCTCTGCTATTTTGCTCCCATGTTGGTCCTCAGCTTGCCTAAGTGCCGTGTTGTTTAAAAGTCATTACCGGAGTCTCTGTGATGAGCACAGTCCTCTTGGTTCATGCCACCCTCATCTATGATCACTCCATTTAACATAAGAAATGTTCTTTCTGATTTTTCAAGACCAGTCTTGTCAACCAGTAAATGTCCCAAAGATAGAAATCAGTCTGTCTAATTTGTTTATATCTCCAGCAGAGAAACTAATTACCAGGCAGAGAGTAGGCATTCCATAAATAGACGTTGAAGACATGATTAGATTAAAAATAGTATAATGTCTCAAAAATGTTATGAATGTATAAATAGGAATTGGAGGTTTAGAAAGGAAACGTTCTTAGATCAGGAATTGAGAGGAGCAAGAAGCAGGGATAGAGGACTTGGTTCTCTGGGAAAGGAAAAGAAAGGGGGGAAAGAGTAACAGGAAGAAGAGGAGCAGGGCTAGGAGGAGAGGAAGATCTTGTAAATGGGTGAAGAAAGAAGTCACTGAAGATAGGAGATTGACCATGGGAGGATCAAGACCACAGGGCAAAGTGGAGCTTCCGAGAGGCTCCACCAACTAGAACGTTCCTGCAGAAGAACCAGGTAAGAGGAACGTGCAAACATCCATTGTGTTTACCCAAAGTGCTTTGGAGACCTTGTTGCCTCCTAGCAACCAGAGAGTGACCAACTCTCCTAGGAAGCTGTGATGTGCCCTGGATCATAGCACTGGCCCATCTGAGTATGGACTGACTAACGTGTCCACTACCGATCAAATTAGTGTGTCAGTGACTGGAGCCCTTTGAGGACGGGAATGGCATCTCTTAGACAGTTCCTAAAGAGGAGGCACTCCGCTGGGTATTTTGCATACACTAATGTGTTTCATTCTCAGAGTGACCCAATGAGGTGAGTGTGAGTTTCCACTTAACCTATGTAGAAAGTGACACACCAACCTCTCACGACTACTAAGGAAAATGCTATACTGGAGCATCAGGCTTCCTTACTCTGGGAGACTGCCAGGGTGTGGTCGGGTCTACCCCCGGTGCTCCTTGGTCATCTCTGTCATCATTGTCATCATTTGAAAGTCTTCCCTCCTAACAGCTACTACTGGTTCCTCATTCAACAGCCCCCTCTTCTTCCTCCTAAGGGACCCGAATTCTGCTTCTGGACAGAGCAGGTCTGTGGTCCAGAAATCCCTGCATCCTTTCTTATCCCTAGGGTGTAAACTTCAGCTGGTCAAATCCAGTTATGACCACTTCACTACCCTGTAGGAACAGACTTGTGACACATTTTGAGCTCTTCAGAGTTCAGGACATACCTCCTGGGGAATAAGGGTCAGAAGGCAAGGACCTCTAGGAAAGGAGTAGGCAAGATGGCTCTGCAGGTAATGGTGCTTTCTGCAAAGCCTGATGACCTGAGTTCAAATCCTGGAGCCCACATAAAAGTGGAAGGCATGAACTGATTCTGAAAAATTGTTCTCTTGCCTCTACATGTGTGCTGTGGCTCACATGACCACACACATATACGTATTATACACGTGATAATAGTGACAGAAAAAAAAACTGTGAAAGCCTTCAAAGACAGGAAGGTTCTTTTTTTGTTTTGTTTTCTTTCTTTATTTTCATTCGGTTGCAGTAGAGAGCATGCTGCCTAAAGCTATTATAACTGTTTTCCAATCATGAGGGAAGGAAGAACTTGAGGAGCTAACATACTTTTACAGAACTGGCAAATTAGCCAACCCCTGACCATCCTATCCACCCTCAGGGCTCCACCATAAGGCAAAGATTCATCTAATCCATTACAAATTGAATGTTTATGTATCTGGAGCCAAGAGCTCTCCCCTGGATATTCTCACTTACCAGTTCACTCCTGGGTTCGAACAGAGAGATAATTGCTCAAAAACTATGCCTTCATTGATTGCATGAAGGCTTTGATGTATTTCAGAGTGAAATGAACGCATCCATTAATTACCATAGTAGAAATCCTGAGAGAGACAGGCCTCACGAGAATTCTTTTCTAGAAACACAATGGGGCCCAGAAAGGACTAGATATATAGCTCAGTGGTAGAGCACTTGAGTACTCCTGTAGTATAAAGAGGCCCTGGCTTTGATCCCCAGCATTGTATGCACACACACACACACACACACACACACACACACACACACAGCTAAGGACAGATGCCATACACAAGAGCCTAGTCATATGTAATAATTCCCCCCACTACTCCAGCAGAGTGCCTGCAGCAAGAGTGTGCTACAACTCCCTGCCAATTAGATAGCCATTTCCTCCTGTATGGTTAATTAAAATGGAAAGCAGCCAGTTTTGTCCCCAGTTACTAAGATTGCAAGTAAAATCAGCCCAGAAAAGTATTCTCTTTGAGCTCCAGCTTGGCCTCTTGAAGCTGTGAACACAGTACATGTTTTTATAGCACACATCAGACAAGACTTCCACGGAAGAGTTTCCTCCAGCAAGATGGTGAGGATGGCAGAGGTAGGCTCAGACAATCCAAGGGAATGTTCAGCCTCCGGATCTTGTTGAGAGTCATTCTTTCTAGTTAAGGAGACCACCCCTACCCTCACCTCCAGGGCTAATGCAGTGACATAACAAATTCGTGCAGTTCAGACGTATCAGCAATTGTTTTCCAAAGGCTGATGGTGTAAGGCCCTGTGTGGTTTGTGGGAGCGAGCTGTGGTCCTGCCTTGTGTTAAAAAATGATATAATTTTTGAATTTCCACATAGGCTTTGGTGGCCTCTTTTGTAAAGATTAGCAATTAGAGTCTTGAAGAGTTGAATGCAATTACCTGAACTGTTTTCCGAATTCCCTTGTTCAGCTTTAGGCCCAGGGACCATTCCCTTCCCCTCTTTCCACACCTCTTTCATCTGATTGGAGAGGCCTTGCTGTGGCTCTAAGCTCCAGTTCAGCATTGGTATGGACAGGGGTGCATGAAGGAGAAATGCTTTACTCACAGCCCTCTTCTGAGATCAGTGGCCACAAGTGATTTCTTATATGCAGATGCATTTTATCCCTTTGGTCTAGAGAGAAATTCAATCACAGGTTTTTTTGTTGGCTTTCTGTCTGGGTCACCAGCCCATTGCTAGAAGTGAGTGTTAGAGACTCCAGCAACTGTACTGTAGCCTGACTCTCTCTTTACATCCATTTATTCTTTTACCATCTTGTGTGCATTCTTTAGCTATTTCATGCATATATGCAAAGTGTCTTATTCATATCCGCCCCCTTTAAAAATGTATTAATATTTGATTTACATATTTAGGTGCCTTGATGTTGGGTGTATAGGTGTTATGGTTGTTATAAAATTTTGCTGAATTAAACTCCTTTGGCATTATATTGTGGCCTTCCTTGTCTCTTTATGTGGGTTTGTACTTAAACACCATCTTATCTTTCACCACTGCTTCTGTTTCTTACATGCAGTTGATTCTACTTGATCCCCATGATCCTGGCTGATGGAAGCAGAAAACAGAGCTGGTTTTGAAGATAGCCATCCATAAGCTGGCCCATAGCCAGACAGATAACCCAATGGACTACTTGTATACAGTGACTTCTAGCCGTGAGCAGACTGGATCAGATCCTCTCATTCAGGAAGCCTGGAGTTGACTTACAGGTAGACACATGAATGGCAACACAGTCCAGGATCCAAGAGACTCCCATGAAGGAGCCAGTGGTGGAAGTCAAGAGTAGGACAAGTGATGATGAGAGACACTGGAGAAAGTTGAGAAAGCTTTGAGAAGTACCAACAGTGGTCACAGACACAGAAAATCTCCTTTTGCGCTGTCACAGAGGCCTGTTGTTGAGAAATAGATAAAGCTGTGGCATCCGCAGCCTGAACAAAGTGTTTACATCTGAAAGGCTTGATTCAAGTTCATTTGAACCCTCTGCTCTTTTTTGTAACATTCTTTTTTATCATAAAATTTTATTGGTTAAGAGTCTGATTACATCAGATATTGCCACTGGAGTTTAACAAATAGAATTATCATTTTTGTGACCTTGGAGAACTCAATCTCCACAAATATTCATTGTCTTGTTTCCACATGTGACAGGCAGAATAGTAGCCACAAGTATCTTCATGTCCTGATTCCCAGAACCTGAACATATGAGGCCTTACATGATGAGACTTTGCAGTTGTAACTGTATTAAAGACCAAGAGAAGGGCTCGCGTTAGTCTTGTCTAATTACATAGGTCCTTAAAATAAGATTGAAATTTCCCCAGCTGGAGTGAAGAGAAGATGTGGCCAGAAAACGGTGGCATGAGAGGTAGCATAGAGGCTATAAAAATGGAGGAAGATGACCACGAGCCAAGGAATGAGAGAAAAGAGGAGGAAACAGTCTCCCCCATTGAGAGAAGAGAAACTCTGCCATGCCAGCACGCTAACTTGACTCAGTTAGGGCTGTGCTGGACTTCTAACCCTCAGAAACACAAGGCAATGAATATGTGCTGTGTTAAGCTACTGTGTTTGTGGTAACTTGATATAGGAGCATAGAAAACTAAACATTATAGTAGATAACACTGAATGTATGTGGGGAAATGTCTAAAGGAACATATACTCAGGTGTAACAATGATTACATGACTTTTTTGGATAACTAAGACTTTATAGTTTCATCAATGAGAGTATGGTATATGAGAGATAAGTAAATAGTGGAACTAGGCAAGAATATGTAATTCATACTAAAACAAAACCAAGGACCCATCATTCTCGGCTCAGCTGCTGCACTGTATGAGCTATCTATGAGGTGGCTGGAGAGTTATTTTGTATTGATGTAGAAGTCTCAACTATTATATATATATATTATATATAAGAGGATAACCAAGAGTGATATCAAATCATTCTGACTGTCTTCATCTTCCTTTCCACCTCTTAGGTATATATCATCTATTCATAGCACCTAGTCATGGTTCCAATGTATTGTATACTTTTGTTACATGTAGTTTTTCTTTCATTTTATTATTATATGACTAAAGACAGTCATATACAACTATAGGGGTACACAGTGATAGTATGGTATGTATACACCATGTAAAATGATATCAAGCCAGGTACCATATCCATCACCTTGAATATTTATTTATTTTTCCTGTCTATGATTTCCTGGTCTAAGGCCAATAGCTACAGCCCTTTTAACTGCCCTTCCAATTTGTTCCTGTGAGTTCAATATATATAAATGAAAACAGGTTATTTTTGGCCTGTGACTGGCTTGTTTCACTTATCATAATGTTCTCCATCCATATTATCACAAAAGATAATCCATCCACTCACCCATTGACAACCCTTAGGGAGGTCCCTTACTTTGGCTAGTGTGAATTATATTACATGAACTTGGGAGGACAGATAACTTGAACCTAGTTACATATGTAAGTCCTTTGGTTCCATAGCTGTCTCCATATTGCCTTTAAAAATAGTTTGCTCTTTTGCTAACAAACCAGTCTTTTAAGAATCCTTTGTGTCATCCTGACGTCTTTCAGATAACCTAAGTTTTGTGATGTTCTTGACATGGCGCATTTTACAACGTATCTCAAGATGGTGATAGAGATCAACATTAAAGGGATCCTTCCTTCAAAGACATTTGAGAGATGCTGTTGGCAAATGAGCCTTGTCCATCCTCACAGTTGTTCACCAGCCTCACCTACAGCCTGAAAAGCTCTTGAAAGCCTGTTCACAGTCCACCCAGAGTCATCAGGGAAGGACTATTAACCAGAATGGAATTATCCCCATTGCTGATAAGCTCAGTAAAGAGAGCCGGAGAGATCATTAGAAGACCCTTGTGAACCACTTAAGAACATGGCCTTGCTGAGCTAAAAGAAATGCAGAGTATACACACAAATACTAATTTCCCACTTGAGAAAGAATGTCTGAGTCCTTATCACAGCCAACCATCTTCCGGACTCTAAATGACCCTAAATGCAACTTGGCATTTGGACAGGACAATGGGTACTTTGCATGACTCAGTTAGAGAATAATGCAAAGCTGTTTCCCATTAAGTCACTTTGATCTATGCTGAGCCAAATACCTGGGTCTGTCACCCTGGAAGCTATGCCCCAAGCAGAAGGAGAAAAGAGGGCAGACTTTTAGGAGTAGAGATCCTAGTATCTTCAACCATGTTTTTATTTATCAACTATTCACCAGACACCATAGATGTGTTCTCCAACATTGGGATTACCCAAGAGCATTCTGCCTCCCAGACAAATAGACCCAGCAGTTCCACAGTTCAGTCAGGAAGCATCCTAGGTGAATCTGATGAGGGACTTCCAAGGACCGCATTGTAAACTGTTTAATTCAGTCAACAAGATGAAGAAGCAACAGTTTCTTGGCCTTAGGAGCCTTGAAACCCAGAAGAGAAAGGCACCAGTGTGACATTTTGTGATACATGAAGTGGCAGGGATGGAGGAAAGGATCATTCTTCAGGGAATGTGATGGTGAAGGTTGCTGCCATGCTGCCAGAAAGAGAATGAGGAAGGGGTTTTCTAGGCCATGTTATAATCACGAGAAGTCACAGACTACGTGGGGAACAGTGTGTCCCTTGTGATGTGAAGGTAAAAGGGACTGGTGACTTGGAGAAGGCTGGAGAAAAATCTAAGAAGACAATATGGGTCTTGAGTTGCTGAATCATTTCAGTTTTACTTTGTAGGTAGCCAGGACTTGGTAGAAGTCTTTAAGGAGGGTATGGCAGGAGATCTCTGGGAATATCAAATACTGTGGAGATGCTCCTTCAGTTAATGTCTTTGTCACTTCCACCTGCGGTGATAACTTAGACTAGATGACTTGGAAACAACAGGAAATCCATGACCGTGGTGCTGGCTGGTCTGGATAGAGCCCTGGTCCTCACCGATGATGCTTCCAGCAGCGTGGTCACCAGTTGTAAAGGGCAAACAAGCTCTGTTGGGACTCTTTTATATAGGCACAAAAGCACTCATAGGGGTGGCACCTTCATGTCTGTATTACCTCCCATGACAAGGCTTACCTATCAGTATAATCACAACGGAGGGGGCGTTTCAGCAAGTGGATCTTAGAGGAACGCAAATATTTAGGCCATTGTACCTGCCACTTGGCCTTCTCAGTATTGACATTGAAAGATGGCTGTCACAGCCAAGAATTGTTCCAGTAGTCCAAGCAATGAAAGTCTAAACCAAGCAGTGGCCAGAGTGTGTACAGAGAAACCTGAATGGGTCAATATGATTTGAGGCTTATTTACTTTTGACAAAGCAACTGGAAATAACTTTTCTTCATATTTTGAGCACATGTGGACTTAGGTGGCTAGGCTTGTGTTGCTAGTGTCTTGCCTTTACCTGCTCAGCACCCTGGGTGCAGAGTTTTGCAGCTGAGATGAACTGTATAGCAATGGTGTGAACACAGCACATGCAGAAAGGCTTTTCCTGATCTGGATGAGATGGGCCCCCCACCAAGAGCAGCAGAGTGATGCATAGTAGGTCTAACAGTGAGACTTAGGCAACAGGAAAAGGAAGAGGCTTCACTGAGCCATGGAGGAGAGGACCAAGCCTGGCAGCTGTCCATCAAAGAAAGAGGGTATGGGAGGGAAGCAGTGGTTGGCTTTTCCTTTTGGTTCCAGTGCTGAGGATTGAACTGGAGGTCTCATGAGTGGTAGGCAAATCCTCCACCTCTCAGACATGCTCCAGCCCAGCCTTTTAAAATATAATATAAACATAAAACCTCTCTAGCATCCATCTATGGCTCCATCATCTAGATTATCAAGGATGAAATTAGGAAGAACACCAGTGAAGAGTCAGGGATTAGAGGCATGGTCCAGATGAAAGGAATGCAGGGAGAAGGGGAATGGAAAGTAAGAGGCAGAGGTACAGACAGCTGGATGTGGAAGGAAGACTAGGCAGCAAGGCACATGCAACATAGGGATGCATACAAGGAGAATGTGGACCAAGAGCTTTGTTTTTGTGACAGCAAAGTGATGGGACAAAGGAAGAACAGGTTGGATCCCATTGAAACTGCTATTATAGTAAATCATTCCATGCAAACTAAATGAAATAAATAGATGCTCCTGGGGTTAGCTAAAAATACCTCAATTTAAAAGTAGTAATCACTTCTCGTGGGGTGGGGATGGGGGAGTGGGAGGGATGAGCATGTCCAGGGAGAAGGGGTGGGGAGAAATGGAGGGGAAAGTGGACACGGGGGAACACAACACCCGGCAGTCATTTTCTGGGCCTGGGGTGGCAACCAGGGACAGCAGATATATGAGGCTGGGAGGAAGTGGGGTTTGACTTGACTTGTTTAGTCGCATAGTCAAGTAGGTAAAAAAAGAAAATCCAACCAATGGCTTTATCAGATGGCGGTGATCTTCAGTATTGGATCTGGGAATCTCTTTTCAGAGCTGACACAGATGGATGTCAATCTTCATTTCTGAATATTCAGAAAACAATGAGCAGAAGCCAAGTAAACCGAGGAACACAAGCTTTCTAACCATCAAAAGCAGTTATGCAACTTTGTCCCCTCCTAGTCTCAAGAATAAGCTGGCTTCAGGTGACTACTTGTGAAGCCAGAATGACTGTTGGTCCCCTTCCCTCAGAAACAGGGTGCGATGGTTTCTGTTGTGTCCTGGTCATAAGCCCCCCAGAGACCACCAGGAGTCCGAGCTCATATGCAAAAGCAAAGAGTCTTTATTGCAAGATTGACCTTGGGCTTCCTGTCATTCCAACACAGTGGTTGGATCAGGCAGAGCATTGAGCTCAGTTATGGCAGAGATTTTAAGGAATAAAGGATGGAAGTGGGGTAGGGGAATTCTGGATTCAGTTGGGATTGAACACCTGATTGGGCAGAAGTGAGGTAACAAAACTCTTGTCAAACAGGGATTGGTACTGCTGTTGCTCTAAGAAAATTGGCAACGTGCATTCAAGTGATGTAAGCTATCCTTTGTGTTTTGGAGCATCTAGTACTTGTTTGTCTCAATTCTGATTGGTCTCTTGCAGGGTACAGTTTGTGGCTTTTTCTGCTTATTGTAATGTGAGGCCTACACCCAGTCTTGTTAGTCTGCAGCCTGTCATGGTTGCACTAATGTTAAGTTAGGCCTTTCTGTTTCATTCCATGCTCTGTTTGCACAGCACATGCAAGGACAAGGCAGCAATGTGCACAACTGTAAATTCATAATGCTGCATATGTTTCTATAAATACTTGGAGAGGGTCCCAGAAGAATGCATCTGAAACAGAGAGCGAGGGTTTCTTGTGGGCAAAACACAGAAGAGAACTAAAATTATGACCGATGGTTTGCTTTACTAGATTAGCTCATTAACAAGAGAAAAATGTAATATGTGTGGAGCTTAAAATTTGATTTAAGCGTTATAGAAATATTATCACTAACAAGATTTTGGCATTTATTTATTTATTCATTTATTTAGGAAGTAAAAAATGGTTACTATCCAGTAAAGAAGCAATTTTTAAGAAAATTTAAAGTGTAGGTAAGTTTAAAATGCTGGACTGATATTTTACTGGAGAAGACCTTTCCATCAGTAATTCATTTTCAAATCCCATACTAAATATCCATACACATCATTATACCCATTTGCATACATTATACAAAGTACACGTACAATCTAGTAAAGCTAATTTTAGAATGAAATCTTCATATAATCTCTTTTTATCATGTTAATGCAATGTTTTTTTGTTGTTGGTGGTGGTGGTTTTCCTATATAACAGTCCTGGCTGTTCTGGAACTCACTTTGTAGACCAGGCTGGCCTTGAATTCACAGAAATCCACCTGCCTCTGCCTCCTGTGTGCTGAGATAAAAGGTTGTGCACCACCACCATCTGGCTAATGTTGTTTTTTAAAAAAGAAGCAAAAATGTTAGGGAGACATTGAAACAAAATATAAATTACAAAGAAACTAGTGTTTGCTTTCAATAAATCGAAACCTTTCAGAGTTCCCACCCATTGTCTCTGGTGAAGAACTCCTCCTTCCTTCTGCTCTTCTCCGTGTTCGTGTTTCCTCACACACTTGCTTCAAGCCAGAAGGACAGTTCCATTCTTGCAAATGTCACTTACCTCTTAGTAACCATTCTTGAAAATGGTGGCCACCGATACCATTCTTAAGTAGTGATGTTTGATAGTAAAAAGGAGTAAAGAAGCCAGGTAGTGGTGGCGCACGCCTTTAATCCCAGCACTCCAGAGGCAGAGGCAGGCGGATCTCTGTGAGTTCAAGGCCATCCTGGTCTACAGAGCTAGTTTTAGGACACCCGAGGCTACACAGAGAAACTCTGTCTTGGGGGAAGTAAAAATGGGCAAACTGAGAAGTAAAATTCAAGAAATAGTGAAGCTCTCCTGGGCCATAGTATTTATAAAGAATAGTTTATTTTTCCACTTGATCTATAGGTTGGAAAGTCCAAAACTGAGTAGCAGCTCCATCTAGTTTATGGGAAAGGCCTTCCTGCTGCATCCTCAATGCTGAAGGTTACTGCTGTGAGAGGCAGAACACGGTGCTAGCTTGGGCCGCTCTTCTGTTTTTATGAAGCCACTGACAACATCATGGGGACGCCATGTTGAAGACCTCATCTAATCTCAACTACCTCCAAATGACCAACACCCTATGATGCTGAGGATTAAGTGTCTAATACCTGAGTTTGCCTCAACACATTCAGACCACGACCCTGCTTCCTAATCCTGCTAAGGGAAAGGTTTGTCTCACTAAGCTGTGTCTCCTCTGAGGTGGGGTCATTGTCATGTCTGAGGAATCACAAATGCTCAGGGATGCTCCAGGGAGCCTGCAGGTACACATAGGTATCGAATGAGCAAAGAAGCTAGATCTTGAATCCAGCTTTCCCCAGTTAAAAAGGAACAGCACAGCCGGCGTTGGTGGCGCACGCCTTTAATCCCAGCACTCGGGAGGCAGAGCCAGGCGGATCTCTGTGAGTTCGAGGCCAGCCTGGGCTACCAAGTGAGCTCCAGGAAAGGCGCAAAGCTACGCAGAGAAACCCTGTCTCGAAAAACCAAAAAAATAAATAAATAAATAAATAAAGGAACAGCACAGCACTGATTGCCATGCCTAAGCAGGGATGAGGCAAGACATGACAGAGAACTTTGCTCTTAACAAACCCACCAAACCAACGCTTGGGCATACTTCTTTGAATTCTTTAATGGGGCGCTGATTCCCAGTGGCTGGTCACGTTCTCAATCTTGGAAGGAAGTGAGTCAAACAAATGTGAATCGTACGTGCATGTGCACACACACGTACACCCTTACCAGCCCTTTTGTCTCAAGTGCTCCTCAATTTCCCCTTTCGCTCCATTCCGTGCACGGTTTGCCCCTCAGACCAAACAACCGCGCCGAAGCCACAGCAGCTGCCTGGACTTCGGCTGCTGTTTAGCAGAGAGCTGTGAACCATTTTGTGGTGTTACCCGAGATTTCAGCCAATGGGGACAGCATGAAAAAGCTAAAGCAGCCAGGGAGACTGTCTAAGTGCAGAAGAAATGTAAACCCCCTCTTCATGGCAGGAGTAGTCAGAAACTGCTTGCTTGTTCTTTGTCAGAACCATCTGGAGTTTGTAAAAATTTTGACAAGCAGCATCACCTGCCACTAATCAAACAGAAAAACAGAAACAAGTAAGCAACAAAACAAAATCAAAAGCCGAAGGAAAAACCCAATATCCCAAGAAAGAAAACAGACACAGAAATCCTACATCTTATCAACTGTGAAAAATACTAACTTGTTTTTCTAAAATAATTCTGATTTGTTTTTAGACAAATTCTCAGTTCTTCAGTTTGCCTTAAAAGGAACATGCTCCCTCTCCAGTCTGAAACCCTCAGTGCAGGGACAAGGGGACATACGGGCTGTGCAAATGGGATGACCTGAGTTCAGATCC
The DNA here is from genome assembly GCF_049852395.1 of Peromyscus maniculatus bairdii. Taxonomy (NCBI): domain Eukaryota; kingdom Metazoa; phylum Chordata; class Mammalia; order Rodentia; family Cricetidae; genus Peromyscus; species Peromyscus maniculatus. Next base: position 122,403,601 of record NC_134856.1, on the reverse strand, counting down.
CCAGCATCCACATAAAAGCCAACTGTGACAGTACTTGTCTGCGACCCTGGTACTGAAGCGGGGAGACGGGAGGATCCCAGGGTCTTGTCTGGTTAGCCAGCCGAGCTGAATTGTTGAGAGACAGGTTCAGTGAGAGACCCTGCCTCAAAATATAAGTTGGAAAGTAATGGAGGAATGTATTCAACCTCAACCTCTGGCCTTCACATAGGTACTCATGGGCAAGCACACCTGAACACACACACACACACACACACACACACACACACACACACACACACACACACACACCTATATTCCACATACAGACATCTCATCAGAGAGAGAATCAAGTATCTAGATATGAAGAAGATCAGTGGGTAAGCTATGAAACCCAATGTTTTATGGACAAGCTACCCACACTTTCCCAGTCTATCTAGCGTACCAGTAATTTACAAGGAGAATCTGACGGCATTCGTTACACTGTAAAACTGTAAATCACATCCTAAAGTTCATATATTGAAATTACACAACAAGATGAAAGGCCCAATGAAGAAATAATCCTTTAATAACGAGGAATGCATACAGGTATACTTAGACAAAATATGTACAGCTGTTTTCCTCTGCCCCTGCCAGTTCATAATGAAGAGTCTATGCTATTAAATAACAACTTGCAAACATAATCTACTCAGAACCTAGGTGAGGTCTGCGTACATAGCATGAATCAAGAATGAGTGTTGTAAGAGAGAGAGGAAGAGTAGCTCAGGAGTTATTCTGATTCACTTACACATGGGGGAGAACAGATGCAGATGTTTGGTACTCGTGTGTTCAGAGATCAACCTGCAGCTCTTGAGCTGAGCTATATTTCTGTATTTGCCTGAAGTGGTGTCTGTTTGTGGGTAGAATATTCTTTAACGAGCTCTTGCCATCTCAGGCATTTTAACATAAATGACATGGATCTGAATTTCAGTGGAATGGTACAGGAAATTAAAACAACAAAATCGGAGAGAAGATGCAGTACGGTGGAAGGTCAATTGTATGATTGATATGTTTAAGGGTTGGATTTAAGCCACAGCATCACACACACACACACACACACACACACACACACACACACACACACACACACACACACTGGGGCTCTCAAGAGTATAAAAGAAAATATGATTTGGGACTGATAGTGTGGAGACCAAATATAGATTTTTCCTTTGTCTTGATAAGAAACAGGTGTTGTACATGACTATCCTCTAAGCCAAGCTGGGACCATCTTCAGGAGTTCAGCTGTGCCTGCTTACAAAAGATCATCGCAGCTGGGCTTGTTGAGTACTCAGGTTCCCTCATAGAAGGGGAGCAGGAGGTCATGGGACCCTCTTGAGTATCTAGCCACTTCTCCCAACCAGTTTCATGCAATTCTGTCCTAATTACACATGGCCTAAAGCTCTCCAGGATGGACTGGAACATACATACAGGTGGAGAAGGGACTCTGTCTACACAGCCCTGGGAAAGCCACTATCCATTGTGGGTACAGGACTTCCAGTGTGGCTGTTTTAAGGTCAGCCACATTCCTGCCCACTACCCATGGGCATCATCCGTGCTCTGTAAGTAACACCAATAATCTCATTGGTTCTCCTAGGGTGAACTTTAGTTTGCCTTGGAACCTCATGAGGAGGGAGGATGCTCCCCACCCCACTCGCACCCACCATGGAGTTGGGGGGGGGGTTCACATTAGCAGGATAGAGCTGAGGGGGAACACAAGGCACCAGGGGATTTTTAGGAGCACTTGTTTAAATAATCCCTCTCTTTTCTCTCAATCTGCTATTTTTTCAAGTAATCCCCTAGGCAACTCTTAGGGGTAGGAAATAGAGAATGAAAGAAGAAAACAAAGACCTAGGTGGAGAGATACAAAATTGGTCCTAATAATTCTATCAAATGCCCACGTAGTTCTTATCTTATGCCTGATTCTAACCCATTCAATTATTATATCATTCCCATGATTTTTCCATTGCTCAGGTGAGGATATTGAAGTCCAAGGGCCCCAAAAGTGTGCAACATAGAACATAACTCTGATCAGCTGGTTCACTCATCAACTACTCAGAAGTGCTGAAGAGGAAAACAGGGTTGGAACTAGATGGTGTTCACTTTCCCTTCTACTGGTCCAAATCTTTGCTTCTTACTACATTGTAAGTTGGGGATTGACTGGGGACACAGCCCCGAGCTCATTGCCTATTCTACTCCACAAGTTCAATATATCCTTACTATGCGTAAGAATGTTCCATGCCAATTTATAGTAGAAACCTCCAGAACAAATTTAGTCCATACAAACAAAAAATACCAAACCCAGCTGGCTTTTTAAAAATAGCCTATATTTTGATGCACTGAAGCCCAGAAAAGTCATTTCAAGAGAATCTAATCTCAACACTAAGATCACCTGTGTTTCAAAGCTCAGAAAAGACATCCTATAAAAATTAGTTTTGTTAACTTACTCAAAATTACCAAGTATGTCCAGCTTATAAGAAAGTCTGACAGACAAAAAGCAGAAGGAGGAGGAGGAAGAGGAGGAGGAGGGGGACACGGAGGTGGAGGCAGCTGTACAAAGCGGAAATGAATTAAGACAACATCGCCTCTCAGCAACCGGAAGAAAAACCCCACACATGCACAAGCCGTTCACATCCTACGGGTGTGGTGGCTCTGTAGAGAAGAGCTGTCAGCTGCCCTTAGATGCAAGCAGGGCAGCTGCAGAGAGATAAGCATTAAGGACACAGAGGGACTAGCTCCCATCCCTGCCTGCCCACCCAGGAGAGAGCAAGGTGACCAGGGTCACAAGATGGTCTGTTCACTGTGGTTCTGCCTTTGGGTGAGTGCCAGCCACTTGCTGTGGCTTGGGATGAGGGTAGGGCTGGAATGCATTCAGATTCTTACTTCCTGTGTTGGTGTCAGACATCCGGGTATGTCTCCACAGACAACACCCTTCACAGTGGTGGGGAGGGTTCAGCCCGCCCAGGAGGCAGTTGGTTCTAGGTCATGTACAAGTCTGGTAACTCCTACTGTTTAAATCCTATTTCAGTGCTTCCTGGTATATAATACAGGACTCTTCCCCCACTACTGTCTTCACAGAACTTACCCCGGAGGAGATAAAGCTCTTAAATTATTTTAGTCCTGTAAGCATAGGTTATAGTCATTTGCATCAATGTCCTTTTCAGTCTCTCTGGGGAGAAAAAAATTGTGACTGCTACCTGTTCCTGTGTGTCCCAACTCTGTAGAGAAGTTCTCATTACACTCTCTCTAAGGAGGGGTTCTCCCAGCTTCACTGGTGACCCCACCTTTTCTTTTCTCTGTATTCATTTATTTACCTCTTTCCTTTTATTTCATCTTCTTTCTTCCTGTCTGTCTATCTTTCTGTCTTTTATCGTTATTATTAGGTAAAGGGTTTGAAGTAACTCCATTTTTTCCTGGAATGCCTTCATAATGAAGAACACATACAAGGGAGAAACTGTAAATGGAGGCCGGGGTCTTTCTGTCTGGTCCACCCAATCTCAAATACCTGGCAGCCACTTCTCAAGTTACCACACAGAGGCTTATATTAGTTATAAATGTTTGGCCAATGGCTCAGGCTTATTATTAACTAGCTCTTACATTTAAACTAACCCATTCCTATTTATCTATTTATTGTCACATGGTCTATGGCTTACTGGTCCCTTGGCATCTTAGGCAGGCTGGAATTTCTGCCCCAACTCTGCCCCTTTTCATCTCAGTCCTCAGTTTGATTGTATCTAAACTTATCCTGCCATGCCATAGGCCAAAACAGCTTTATTATCAACCAATGAGAGCAATACACTTTCACAGCATACAGAAGGATCATCCCACAGCAAGAAATGTCATATATAGTGAAAACTATGGAGACATTGGCCACTAGGTTTTTTCTATGTTAAGGGAGAATGGAGGTCCCAGTCTTTACTTCCTTTTGGGGTGCTTCTCTTTTCCCCAGAATTCAGTTTCCCACTTAGAACAGGGTGTGAAGAACAGCTGTTCTGGGCAAAATCCTGCATCCAAGCCAAATGCCTTTTCTCCTCATCTTAGTTTTGTTGCAAACTTGGTTGTTTTCAAGAACATTCTCATTCTAAGAATGGGAATAAGAACAGAGGAAGGATAATATACAATCAATTTTGAATTAGAGTCCCACCATATCTCATCAGTGAGTCAATGTATTTAACAACTATCTAGAGAGGGCTCACTATTGTCAGTCCTATTTTAAGTCAAAACCTGTAGAAATGGGAACAAACTTGTACTCCAGGAGAGAAGCAGACATTAACTGATACAGGGAAGGAAGAATTGCTTTCTTCTGTACTTCAAAGTTCCTTACCTGAGAAGTCTGAGAATTAACTGGGCATATTAACCAAAGAAAAAACAATTTTAATTATATGTTACATTAAACTAGAAGGCTCAAGGCAGGCAGGTGATTGAGGCTCATGTGTCATCCTGAACTGCAAGGGGAATCTAGGGGCCTGGATTTCTAGTGGGTGGTGGGACAACAATGTGACAGTGGAGAGAAAAGCCTGCTTATGGCTTGATGTCCAGGAGAATCCTAGTGAAAATGAGAGGAAAGTGACCTTACTCAGATTTAACAAGCATCAGATCAGAGTCTGTTGATTTAGTCATTTTCCTGGTACAGAGAATAAGACACACTAATAAGTGAGATCTTTCTTTCTTTTTCTTTTCTTTTCTTTTTCTTTTTTTACAGATATAGTTTCTTTTATAAACAAGCAAGTGCCAAAGCTTCTCTATTTGTGATTTCTCAAAAATCACCCCTCAAAGCAGACAACACACCATAGGGACATAATTTAGATGGTATATTTTGGGGGCTTCATACAGTCATGTTTTGAGGTGTTGTATCCTGAACCCCACTGAAAGTCACACAAATGTGATGAAGGCCAGAACATATTCTGGGGAACACTAATCCATCTTGGAGTTGGTAAGTTTCCATAAAGAACATAGAGATGAAAACTGGATGAGGCAGAGGGGATCTGGAGGCAATCAGAGGGCAGAGGGATCAGCCACACAAAGCTCTGAGATGAGAAGTCCACTGTCAAGTGAAGAGAGGAGAGGGGGCAAAAGACAGATTCCAGATGAACCTGGAGTATGGACAGGGGCAGGTGGCATTTAGCATGCTATAGGCCAGTGGTTCTCAACCTGTGGGTGGTGACCCCTTTGGGGGTTTGAACAAACCTTTCACAGGGGTCTGTCACATAGCATATCAGATATCCTGCCATCTGATATTTACATTATGATTCATAACAGTAGGAAAATTGCAGTTATGAAGTAACAATGAGAATAATGTTATGGCTGGGGGTCACCCCAGCATGAGGAGCATGCTGTCAAGGGTCGCAGTATTAGGAAGGTTGGTAACCATTGCTGCAGGCTGTGTGTTGTATGTAGGTGGTACAGCCTCTTGTTCCTGCGACCACAAGGAACAAGGTAGCACAAGATCACAACAAGCCCTGGAGACTGCAGCAAGAGGCTGAGGAAACAAGGAAGGTTGTCCTGGGGTCACGAGGCAGAATGTTTTACAGTCAAATCGTGTCGTAAGAATGAGCCCTCTAATGATTAGAAAGAAAAAAAACCTACAGTACAGTATATGCCTAAACCAGCAGCAGGTGACTTATTATCAAGTACCATGTAAGTTGGGTATGCCGTGCTTGGATCTGATTGGCAGTTGGTTCCCTCAGTGTCACCATGTACAGATGGGTGATGTGGTGTAGGATGGCATAGTGACTGTGATCTAACTGGGAGGCAGGACTTCTCAGCTCCACCAGAATGTGACAGGCCATCATTGTAGACACAGCCGTCACGGACAAAGGTTGTTATTTGGCACGTCACTATGGTTTAGTTTTATTATCCAGTGGCTCTCTGCCCTTGACCTGAGACATTTTGGTTTTGAGATCTCTCCTATCTATTCAAGGGCCGCAGTGGGGGAGGGATGGGTGATTTGCTTCATTCCTCTGATGGCATCTCAGGGAGAGGACACAAGTATTGTCTCAGGAAAAGCTCCTTGTGCCGTGACGCATCTCTCCGAAGATTCATATCCTGCTGCAAAGAACTTCACCCTCCTTGGCTGATCTGTCTCCTTTCACAAATCGTTA